>NW_024609820.1:47500-120000 GCF_018296145.1 Oncorhynchus tshawytscha
AGGGTGTGTGTGTAGGTAGGGTGTGTGTGTGTAGGTTGTGTGTAGGTTGTGTGTAGGTTGTGTGTAGGTGTGTAGGTAGGGTGTGTGTGTGTAGGTAGTGTGTGTGTGTAGGTAGTGTGTGTGGGTAGTGTGTGTAGGTGTGTGTAGGTTGTGTGTGTGTGTAGGTGTGTAGGTAGGTGTGTGTGTGTAGGTAGTGGGTAGTGTGTGTGTGTAGGTAGTGTGTGTGTGTAGGTTGTGTGTAGGTGTGTGTAGGTTGTGTGTAGGTGTGTAGGTAGTGTGTGTGTGTGTGTGTGTGTGTGTGTGTAGGTAGTGTGTGTGTGTGTGTGTGTGTGTGTAGGTAGTGTGTGTGTAGGTAGTGTGTGTGTAGGTAGTGTGTGTGTGTGTAGGTAGTGTGTGTGTGTGTAGGTAGTGTGTGTGTGTGTGGGTAGTGTGTGTGTGTGTGTAGGTAGTGTGTGTGTGTGTGTGTGTAGGTTGTGTGTGTGTAGGTTGTGTGTAGGTTTGTGTGTTAGGTTGTGTGTAGGTGTGTAGGTAGTGTGTTTAGTGTGTGTGTGTAGGTAGTGTGTGTGTGTAGGTAGTGTGTGTGGGTACGGTGTGTGTGTGTGTGTTGTGTGTAGGTTGTGTGTAGGTTGTGTGTGTTGTGTGTAGGTAGTGTGTGTGTGTGTGTGTGTGTGTGTGTAGGTAGTGTGTGTGTGTAGGTTGTGTGTGTGTAGGTTGTGTGTAGGTGTGTGTGTGTAGGTTGTGTGTAGGTTGTGTGTGTAGGGTTGTGTGTGTGTGTAGGTTGTGTGTAGGTGTGTAGGTAGTGTGTGTGTGTGTGTAGGTAGGTGTGTGTGTGTAGGTGTGTGTGTAGGTTGTGTGTGTAGGTTGTGTGTAGGTGTGTAGGTGTGTGTAGGTGTGGGTTTGTGTGTGTGTGTGTAGGTAGGGTGTTTAGGTGTGTGTGTGTGTGTAGGTAGTGTGTGTGTGTAGGTAGTGTGTGTGTGTGTGTAGGTAGGGTGTGTGTGTGTAGGTAGGGTGTGTGTGTGTGTGTGTGTGTAGGTAGGGTGTGTGTGTAGGTAGGGTGTGTGTGTGTGTGTAGGTAGGGTGTGTGTGTGTGTGTGTGTAGGTAGGGTGTGGGTGTGTGTGTGTGTGTGTGTGTAGGTAGGGTGTGTGTGTGTAGGTAGGGTTTGTGTTTTTGTGTGTGTGTGTGTGTAGGGTTTGTGTTTTGTGTGTGTGTGTGTGTGTGTGTGTGTGTGTAGGTAGGGTTTTTGTGTGTGTGTGTAGGTAGGGTTTTGTGTGTGTGTGTGTGTTTAGGTAGGGTGTGTGTGTGTGTGTGTGTGTGTGTGTGTGTGTAAGAAGTGTGTGTGTGTAGGTAGGGTTTTGTGTGTGTGTGTAGGTAGGGTTTTGTGTGTGTGTGTGTAGGTAGGGTGTGTGTGTGTGTGTAGGTAGGGTTTGTGTGTGTGTGTAGGTAGGGTGTGTGTGTGTGTGTGTAGGTAGGGTTTGTGTGTGTGTGTGTAGGTTGTGCATGTAGGTTGTGCGTAGGTTGTGTGTGTGTGTGTAGGTAGTGTGTGTGTAGGTTGTTTGTGTGTGTAGGTTGTGTGTGTAGGTTGTTTTGTGTGTAGGTAGTGTGTGTGTGTGTGTGTGTGTGTGTGTGTGTGTGTGTGTGTGTGTGTGTGTGTGTGTGTGTAGGTGTGTGTGTGTGTGTAGGTAGTGTGTGTGTAGGTAGTGTGTGTGTAGGTAGTGTGTGTGTGTGTGTGTGTGTGTGTGTGTAGGTAGTGTGTGTGTAGGTTGTTTGTGTGTGTGTGTAGGTAGTGTGTGTGTGTGTAGGTAGTGTGTGTGTAGGTAGTGTGTGTGTGTGTGTGTAGGTAGTGTGTGTGTGTGTAGGTAGTGTGTGTGTAGGTTGTGTGTGTGTGTGTGTGTGTAGGTGTGTGTGTGTGTATGTAGGGGGTGTGTGTTTAGGTAGGGTTGTGTGTGTGTAGGTTGTGTGTGTGTATGTAGGGGGTGTGTGTGTTTAGGTAGGGTTTGTGTATGTAGGTAGGTGTAGGTTGTGTGTGTGTATGTAGGTAGTGTATGTAGGTAGTGTGTGTGTCTACTCCGGTGCAGTGCAGTCTCTCCTGTAGCTCAGTCTTAGCACACACACTACCGTTCAACAGTTTGGTGTCACTTAGAAATGTCCTTGTTTTTTAAAGAAATTCTATTTTTTGTCCATTAAAATAACATAAATCGATCAGAAATACAGTGTAGACATTGTTAATGTTATAAATGATTATTGTAGATGGAAACGGCTGATTTTTAATGGAATATCTACATAGGGGTACAGAGGCCCATTATCAGCAACCATCACTCCTGTGTTCCAATGGCACGTTGTGTTAGCTAATCCAAGTTTATCATTTTAAAATGCTAACTGATCATTAGAAAAACCCTTTTGCAATTATGTTAGCACAGCTGAAAACTGTTGTCCTGATTAAAGAAGCAATAAAACTGTCCTTCTTTAGACTAGTTGAGTATCTGGAGCGTCAGCATTTGTGGGTTCGATTACAGGCTCAAACTGGCATTAGTTGCAAAGAAAAAGCCATGTCTCAGACTGGCCAATAATAAAAAATAATACAAAATAAAAGATTAAGACAAAAGAACACTGGACAGAGGAACTCTACCTAGAATGGACCAAATATGTGCTTTTCTGTCAAAAAACAAATTTCTGAGTGACCCCAAACTTTTGAACAGTAGTGTATATGTGCACACACCAAGAGTGTGTAAGGCTGGCATCAAAGCAAAGCTACTTTGAAGAATCTCAAATATAAAAATATATTTTGATTTAACACTTGTTTGGTTACTACATGATTCCATGTGTGTTATTTCATAGTGTTGATGTCTTCACTATTATTCTACAATGTAGAAAATAGTCAAAAATAAAGAGAAACCCTTGAATGAGGAGGTGTGTCCAAACATTTGACTGGAACTGTACAGATGTACGGTTGTTCAGACACACACACTCACTCACTCACTCACTCACTCACTCACTCACTCACTCACTCACTCACCACTCACACACTCACTCACTCACACACACTCACTCACACAGACACTCACTCACTCACACACACACACACACACACACACACACACACACACACTCACACACACACACACACACACACACACACACAGTCTGCCAGAGAGCTGATGAAACGTTGTGAAACAAGTAGCACACACGTTTCTCTCCAGCTCACTCAGGCAGAACTGGTTGAATTCGCAGAGGATGAAATGCCTGACTTTGCCTCTGAGGCTAAAGCTACTTTTCCCCATATCTTTCCTCTTCTTGAGTCCCTTATGGCACCCTATCCCTTTATAGTGCACTAGTGAAATGTAGTACACTACAGTACATGCCTTATAGGATGTAAACCTCTCTTCTCTGTCTCTCTCTCCCACCTCTCCTCCTTCTTTCCCTCTCTCCTCTCCCTCCCCTCTTCCCTCTTTCCCTCCTCTCCCTCCCCTCTTCCCTTTTCCTCTTTCTCTCCTCTCCTCTCCCTCCCCTCTTCCCTCTTTCCCTCCTCTCTCTCCTCTCCCTCCCCTCTTCCCTCTTTCCCTCCTCTCTCTCTCCTCTCCCTCCCCTCTTCCCTCCTCTCTCTCTCCTCTCCTCTCCCTCCCCTCTTCCCTCTTTCCCTCCCTCTCTCTCTCTCCTCTCCTCCCTCCCCTCTTCCCTCTTTCTCTCCTCTCCTCTCCCTCCCCTCTTCCCTCTTTTCCTCTTTCCCTCCTCTCCCTCCCCTCTTCCCTCTCCTCTTTCCCTCCTCTCCCTCCCCTCTTCCCTCTCCTCCTTCCCTCCTCTCCCTCCCCTCTTCCCTCTCCTCCTCTTTCCCTCCTCTCCCTCTCCTCTCCCTCCCCTCTTCCCTCTTTTCCTCCTCTCTCTCTCCTCTCCCTCCCCTCTTCCCTCTTTCCCTCCTCTCTCTCTCCTCTCCCTCCCCTCTTCCCTCTTTCCCTCTCTCTCTCCTTTCCCTCCTCTCCCTCCCCTCTTCTCTCTTTTCCTCTTTCCCTCCTCTTTCCCTCCTCTCTCTCTCTCCTCTCCCTCCCCTCTTCCCTCTCCTCCTCTTTCCCTCCTCTCCCTCTCCTCTCCCTCCCCTCTTCCCTCTTTTCCTCCCCTCTCTCCCTCTCCCTCCCCTCTTTCCCTCCTCTCTCTCTCCTCTCCCTCTTCCCCTCTTCCCTCTTTTCCTCTTTCTCTCTCTCTCTCTCCTCTCCCTCCCCTCTTCCCTCTTTTCCTCTTTCCCTCCCCTCTTCCCTCTCCTCCTCTTTCCCTCCTCTCCCTCCCCTCTTCCCTCTCCTCCTCTTTCCCTCCTCTCCCTCCCCTCTTCCCTCTTTCCCTCCTCTCCCCTCTTCTCTCTTTTCCTCTTTCCCTCCTCTCTCCTCTCCCTCCCCTCTTCCCTCTTTCCCCCCCCCTCTCCCTCTTTTCCCTCCCTTCCCTCTCTTCCTCTTTCCCTCCTCTCTCTCCTCTCCCTCCCCTCTTCCCTCTTTTCCTCTTTCCCTCCTCTCCCTCCCCTCTTCCCTCTTTTCCTCTTTCTCTCCTCTCTCTCTCCTCTCCCTCCCCTCTTCCCTCTTTTCCTCTTTCCCTCCCCTCTTCCCTCTCCTCCTCTTTCCCTCCTCTCCCTCCCCTCTTCCCTCTTTCCCTCCCTCTTCCCTCTCCCTCTCCCTCCCCTCTTCTCTCTTTTCCTCTTTCCCTCCTCTCTCTTCTCCCTCCCCTCTTCCCTCTTTCCCTCCTCTCCCTCCCCTCTTCCCTCTTTTCCTCCTCTCTCCTCTCCCTCCCCTCTTCCCTCTTTCCCTCCTCTCCCTCCCTCTTCCCTCTTTTCCTCTTTCCCTCCTCTCTCTCTCCTCTCCCTCCCCTCTTCCCTCTTTTCCTCTTTCCCTCCTCTCTCTCCTCTCCCTCCCCTCTTCCCTCTTTCCCTCCTCTCTCTCTCCGCTCCCTCATCTTTCTCTCTACTCTCCATCATCACTCTCCTCTCCTCGCTCCCTTCTCTTTCTCTCCTTCCTCTCTCACTACTCTCCTCTCCCTCATCTCTCTCCTCTCCTTTCTCCTCTCTCCTCATTATTTTCCTGTCCTCTCTCCTCTTTCCTCTCCTCTTCATCTTTTCCTATTTCCTCTCCTCCCTCCTCCCTCCTCTCCTCCCTCCCTTCCTTTCCTCCAGTCTTCTCTGACATGAAATGACAGGACAGTCCATAGGAGGATAAGTGAATAGCTCTCAGCTTCCCAAATGGCAGTGAAATAGAGCTGTGTGAAGTTGAGTGGTACTGTGTCCATTCCAGGGCTCCTCTCTCCCTCCCTGAGGCCTCCACTACTATTTAACATGCTGAGAGAGTAGAGGATGACTGGTGGGTTGTACAGTACTATTTAACATGCTGAGAGAGTAGAGGATGACTGGTGGGTTGTACAGTACTATTTAACATGAGAGAGTAGAGAGGATGACTGGTGGGTTGTACAGTACTATTTAACATGCTTATGACAGTACTATTTAACATGCTGAGAGTAGAGAGGATGACTGGTGGGTTGTACAGTACTATTTAACATGCTGAGAGTAGAGGATGACTGGTGGGTTGTACAGTACTATTTAACATGCTGAGAGAGTAGAGGATGACTGGTGGGTTGTACAGTACTATTTAACATGCTGAGAGAGTAGAGAGGATGACTGGTGGGTTGTACAGTACTATTTAACATGCTGAGAGTAGAGAGGATGACTGGTGGGTTGTACAGTACTATTTAACATGCTGAGAGAGTAGAGGATGACTGGTGGGTTGTACAGTACTATTTAACATGAGAGAGTAGAGAGGATGACTGGTGGGTTGTACAGTACTATTTAACATGCTGAGAGAGTAGAGGATGACTGGTGGGTTGTACAGTACTATTTAACATGCTGAGAGTAGAGGATGACTGGTGGGTTGTACAGTACTATTTAACATGAGAGAGTAGAGAGGATGACTGGTGGGTTGTACAGTACTATTTAACATGCTGAGAGAGAGAGGATGACTGGTAGGTTGTACAGTACTATTTAACATGAGAGAGTAGAGAGGATGACTGGTGGGTTGTACAGTACTATTTAACATGCTGAGAGAGTAGAGGATGACTGGTGGGTTGTACAGTACTATTTAACATGCTGAGAGAGTAGAGGATGACTGGTGGGTTGTACAGTACTATTTAACATGAGAGAGTAGAGAGGATGACTGGTGGGTTGTACAGTACTATTTAACATGCTGAGAGAGTAGAGGATGACTGGTGGGTTGTACAGTACTATTTAACATGAGAGAGTAGAGAGGATGACTGGTGGGTTGTACAGTACTATTTAACATGCTGAGAGAGTAGAGAGGATGACTGGTGGGTTGTACAGTACTATTTAACATGCTGAGAGAGTAGAGGGATGACTGGTGGGTTGTACAGTACTATTTAACATGCTGAGAGTAGAGAGGATGACTGGTGGGTTGTACAGTACTATTTAACATGAGAGAGTAGAGGATGACTGGTGGGTTGTACAGTACTATTTAACATGCTGAGAGAGTAGAGAGGATGACTGGTGGGTTGTACAGTACTATTTAACATGACTGATGAGAGTAGAGGATGACTGGTGGGTTGTACAGTACTATTTTATGACATACTATTTAACATGAGAGAGAGTGAGAGAGGATGACTGGTGGGTTGTACAGTACTATTTAACATGAGAGAGTAGAGGATGACTGGTGGGTTGTACAGTACTATTTAACATGAGAGAGTAGAGGATGACTGGTGGGTTGTACAGTACTATTTAACATGAGAGAGTAGAGAGGATGACTGGTGGGTTGTACAGTACTATTTAACATGAGAGAGTAGAGGATGACTGGTGGGTTGTACAGTACTATTTAACATGAGAGAGTAGAGGATGACTGGTGGGTTGTACAGTACTATTTAACATGAGAGAGTAGAGGATGACTGGTGGGTTGTACAGTACTATTTAACATGAGAGAGTAGAGGATGACTGGTGGGTTGTACAGTACTATTTAACATGAGAGAGTAGAGAGGATGACTGGTGGGTTGTACAGTACTATTTAACATGCTGAGAGAGTAGAGGATGACTGGTGGGTTGTACAGTACTATTTAACATGAGAGAGTAGAGAGGATGACTGGTGGGTTGTACAGTACTATTTAACATGAGAGAGTAGAGAGGATGACTGGTGGGTTGTACAGTACTATTTAACATGAGAGAGTAGAGAGGATGACTGGTGGGTTCTACAGTACTATTTAACATGAGAGAGTAGAGGATGACTGGTGGGTTGTACAGTACTATTTAACATGCTGAGAGAGTAGAGGATGACTGGTGGGTTGTATAGTACTATTTAACATGAGAGAGTAGAGAGGATGACTGGTGGGTTGTACAGTACTATTTAACATGAGAGAGTAGAGAGGATGACTGGTGGGTTGTATAGTACTATTTAACATGAGAGAGTAGAGGATGACTGGTGGGTTGTACAGTACTATTTAACATGAGAGAGTAGAGAGGATGACTGGTGGGTTGTACAGTACTATTTAACATGAGAGAGTAGAGGATGACTGGTGGGTTGTACAGTACTATTTAACATGCTGAGAGTAGAGAGGATGACTGGTGGGTTGTACAGTACTATTTAACATGCTGAGAGAGTAGAGGATGACTGGTGGGTTGTACAGTACTATTTAACATGAGAGAGTAGAGAGGATGACTGGTGGGTTGTACAGTACTATTTAACATGAGAGAGTAGAGGATGACTGGTGGGTTGTACAGTACTATTTAACATGCTGAGAGAGTAGAGGATGACTGGTGGGTTGTACAGTACTATTTAACATGAGAGAGTAGAGAGGATGACTGGGTTGTACAGTACTATTTAACATGGTAGAGAGGATGACTGGTGGGTTGTACAGTACTATTTAACATGCTGAGAGAGTAGAGAGGATGACTGGTGGGTTGTACAGTACTATTTAACATGCTGAGAGAGTAGAGGATGACTGGTGGGTTGTACAGTACTATTTAACATGCTGAGAGAGATGAGAGTACTATTTAACATGCTGATAGATGACTGGTGGGTTGTACAGTACTATTTAACATGCTGAGAGAGTAGAGGATGACTGGTGGGTTGTGTACTATTTAACATGAGAGTAGAGAGGATGACTGGTGGGTTGTACAGTACTATTTAACATGAGAGAGTAGAGAGGATGACTGGTGGGTTGTACAGTACTATTTAACATGAGAGAGTAGAGGATGACTGGTGGGTTGTACAGTACTATTTAACATGCTGAGACTAGAGAGGATGACTGGTGGGTTGTACAGTACTATTTAACATGCTGAGAGTAGAGAGGATGACTGGTGGGTTGTACAGTACTATTTAACAACTGAGAGTAGAGAGGATGACTGGTGGGTTGTACAGTACTATTTAACATGCTGAGAGAGTAGAGGATGACTGGTGGGTTGTACAGTACTATTTAACATGAGAGAGTAGAGGATGACTGGTGGGTTGTACAGTACTATTTAACATGCTGAGAGAGAGAGGATGACTGGTGGGTTGTACAGTACTATTTAACATGAGAGAGTAGAGAGGATGACTGGTGGGTTGTACAGTACTATTTAACATGCTGAGAGAGTAGAGAGGATGACTGGTGGGTTGTACAGTACTATTTAACATGCTGAGAGAGTAGAGAGGATGACTGGTGGGTTGTACAGTACTATTTAACATGAGAGAGTAGAGAGGATGACTGGTGGGTTGTACAGTACTATTTAACATTAGAGAGGATGACTGGTGGGTTGTACAGTACTATTTAACATGAGAGAGTAGAGAGGATGACTGGTGGGTTGTACAGTACTATTTAACATGAGAGAGTAGAGGATGACTGGTGGGTTGTACAGTACTATTTAACATGAGAGAGTAGAGAGGATGACTGGTGGGTTGTACAGTACTATTTAACATGAGAGAGTAGAGGATGACTGGTGGGTTGTACAGTACTATTTAACATGAGAGAGTAGAGAGGATGACTGGTGGGTTGTACAGTACTATTTAACATGCTGAGAGAGTAGAGAGGATGACTGGTGGGTTGTACAGTACTATTTAACATGAGAGAGTAGAGGATGACTGGTGGGTTGTACAGTACTATTTAACATGAGAGAGTAGAGAGGATGACTGGTGGGTTGTACAGTACTATTTAACATGCTGAGAGAGTAGAGAGGATGACTGGTGGGTTGTACAGTACTATTTAACATGCTGAGAGAGTAGAGGATGACTGGTGGGTTGTACAGTACTATTTAACATGCTGAGAGAGTAGAGGATGACTGGTGGGTTGTACAGTACTATTTAACATGAGAGAGTAGAGAGGATGACTGGTGGGTTGTACAGTACTATTTAACATGAGAGAGTAGAGAGGATGACTGGTGGGTTGTACAGTACTATTTAACATGCTGAGAGAGTAGAGAGGATGACTGAGATTTTGTGTGAATGTTTGATTCTGTGAGAAATCATTTCCAGGAGAAGAGAACAGTAAATCCATCCTTTCTCTTTCAAACATTTGTCCAGAGCACAAACTGATCTGGGACCAGGATACAATAAATCAAATAATTCTCTCCCCTCCCAGACGTTACTGGAGACGACCACCAGTCTGTTGAACCATGACCTCCACTGGTCCCTGTCTCACCTGCGAGCGGCGGTCAGCAGGGGGCTCCACCCCCGTCAGGACCACTGTAACATCTGCCTGCAGCAGTACAGGAGACGTCAGGACAGCCCAGATGACATCATCATATTCAGGTCATCACCACAACACTCTCAGTACAATGTTCTGATAGAGGAGGAATGGTGTCAGATCTGTTTACAGTACAATGTTCTGATAGAGGAGGAATGGTGTCAGATCTGTTTACAGTACAATGTTCTGATAGAGGAGGAATGGTGTCAGATCTGTTTACAGTACAATGTTCTGATAGAGGAGGAATGGTGTCAGATCTGTTTACAGTACAATGTTCTGATAGAGGAGGAATGGTGTCAGATCTGTTTACAGTACAATGTTCTGATAGAGGATGAATGGTGTCAGATCTGTTTACAGTACAATGTTCTGATAGAGGAGGAATGGTGTCAGATCTGTTTTACAGTACAATGTTCTACAATGTTCTGATAGAGGATGAATGGTGTCAGATCTGTTTACAGTACAATGTTCTGATAGAGGATGAATGGTGTCAGATCTGTTTACAGTACAGTGTTCTGATAGAGGATGAATGGTGTCAGATCTGTTTACAGTACAATGATATGATGAATGCTGTTAACACCTTTTGGATCTCTGTGTGTGTGTAGCTGCGGCCACCTGTACCACTGCCAGTGTCTGCAGCGGAAGGGGAGTGGCCACGCGGAGCCCAGGTTGCTGCAGGTCTGGAGCTGCTACAAGTGTATCTCCTCACAGAGAGGGAGGGGCGGGGACAGGGTCACCACGGAGACCGGGAGGGGGCGAAGCACCTCCCTCGCACAGGTCAGTCAGTGACATCACACAGAATATGACCTCAGACCTGTTAATGGGGTTGGTTGGTTGTGTGTTATTTTATAGTAGCTGCTCGTGAGAGGGGAGAGACAGGCTATGTGCACACTGCCCACAAAATGAGGTGGAAACTGAGCTGCACTTCCTGACCTCATGCCTAATGTATTAGAGACACATATTTCCCTCAGATTACACAGACCCACAAAGAATTTGAAAACAAACCCAATTTTGGTAAACTCAGAAGTTTACATACACTCAATTAGTATTTGGTAGCATTGCCTTTAACTTGTTATGGCTGCAATCCCGATATCGGGATAAGTGTCATCAACAACCGCTGAATAGCATAGCGCTACATTCAATAAATATTACTACAAATATTTATATTCATGAAATCACAAGTGCAAAATAGGAAAACACAGCTTAGCCTTTTGTTAATCCACCTGTCGTGTCAGATTTTGAAATGATGCTTTACAGCGAAAGCAATCCAAGCGTTTGTGTAAGTTTATCGATCGTACACGATAAAACATTAAGTACACTTAGCATTAGCAATCAAATTAATCGTTTACCTTTGATGACCTTCGTATGTTTTCACTCACGAGACTCCCAGTTACACAACAAATGTTCCTTTTGTTCCATAAAGATTATTTTTAGATCCAAAATACCTCCGTTTGTTTGTCGAGTTATGTTCAGAAATCCACAGGAAAGAGCGGTCACGACAACGCAGAGAAAATTCCAAATAGTTTCCGTAATGTCCACAGAAACATGTCAAACGTTTTTTATAATCAATCCTCAGGTTGTTTTTAAAATATATAATTGATAATATATCAACCACACATGTCTTTCACAGTAGGAGAGGGGAAAACAATGGCTGTCCAAATTCTGTTGCGCGAGCAAAAGTTATGTGACCACTTGACGCCATGTTATCGTTCTGGCTCATTTTTCAAAATAAAAGCCTGAAACTATGTCTGAAGACTGTTGACACCTTGAGAAAGCGATAGGAAAAGGAATATGGTTCATATCCCTGTAAATCCAGCAAAGGGAGGCTATGGAACATGGAGATTTAAAAAAAGAAGCCACTTCCTGTTTTGATTTTCCTCAGGGTTTCGCCTGCAATATCAGTTCTGTTATACTCACAGACAATATTTTGATAGTTTTGGAAACTTTAGAGTGTTTTCTATCCAATACTAATAATAATATGCATATATTAGCAACTGAGACTGAGGAGCTGACCGTTTACAATGGGCACCTTTTCATCCAAGCTACTCAATAATGCCCTTGCAGCCATAATTATTATTATTTTTTTAACTTGGGTCAAACGCTTCAGGTAGCAAGCTTCCCACAATAAGTTGATTGAATGTTGGCCCTTCCTCCTGACAGAGCTGGTGTAACTGAGTCAGCTTTGTAGGCCTCCTTTTTGTAGGACCACGCTTTTTCAGTTCTGCCAACAAATTGTCTATGGGATTGAGGTCAGGGCTTTGTGATGGCCACTCCAATACTTTGACTTTGTTGTCCTTAAGCCATTTTGCCACAACTTTGGGAGTATGCTTGGGGTCATTGTCAATTTGGAAGACCCATTTGCGACCAAGCTTTAACTTCCTGACTGATGTCTTGAGATGTTGCTTCAATATATCCACATCATTTTTCTCCCTCATGATGCCATCCATGTTGTGAAGTGCACCAGTACCTCCGGCAGCAAAGCACCCCCACAACATGATGCTGCCACCCCGTGCTTCACGGTTGGGATGGTGTTCTTCAGCTTGCAAGCCTCCCCCTTTCCTCCAAACATAACGATGGTCATTATGGCCAAACAGTTATATTTTTGTTTCATCAGACCAGTGGACATTTCTCCAAAAACTACGATCTTTGTCCCCATGTGCAGTTGCAAACCGTAGTTGGCATTTTTATGGCGGTTTTGGAGCAGTGGCTTCTTCCTTGCTGAGCGGCCTTTCATGTTATGTCGATATAGGACTCGTTTTACTGTGGATATAGATACTTTTGTACCTGTTTCATCCAGCATCTTCACAAGGTCCTTTGCTGTTGTTCTGGGATTGATTTGCACTTTTTGTAACAAAGTACGTTCATCTCCTGAGCGGTATGACAGCTGTGTGGTCCCATGGTGTTTGTACTTGCCTACTATTGTTTGTACAGATGAATGTGGTACCTTCAGGCATTTGGAAATTGCTCCCAAGGATGAACCAGACTTGTGGAGGTCCACAATTTTTTTCCCGAGGTCTTGGCCGATATCTATTGATTTTCCCTTGATGTCAAGCAAAGAGGCACTGAGTTTGAAGGTAGGCCTTGAAATTCATCCACAGGTACTCCTCCAATTGACTCAAATGTTGTCAATTAGCCTATCAGAAGCTTCTAAAGACATGACATCGTTTTCATGAATTTTCCAAGCTATTTAAAGGCACAGTCAACTTAGTGTATGTAAACTTCTGACCCACTGGAATTGTGATACAGTGAATTATAAGTGAAATAATCTGTCTGTAAACAATTGTTGGAAAAATGACTTGTTCATGCACAAAGTAGATGTCCTAACCAACTTGCCAAAACTATACTTTGTTAACAAGACATTTGTGGAGTGGTTGAAAAACGAGTTTTAATGACTCCAACCTAAGTGTATGTAAACTAGTTTTAATGACTCCAACCTAAGTGTATGTACACTTCTGACTTCAACTGTAACCTTTAGAGAAGCAACACACAACTAGACAACTGTCCTGCTAGATAACCTTTAGAGAAGCAACACACAACTAGACAACTGTCCTGCTAGATAACCTTTAGAGAAGCAACACACAACTAGACAACTGTCCTGCTAGATAACCTTTAGAGAAGCAACACACAACTAGACAACTGTCCTGACAACTAGATAACCTTTAGAGAAGTGACACACAGAGCAGAGCTCTCTTCCTCTCTCCATCTGTCTGTCACTTCATTCTGTTTTCTGATGGTCACCTCTCTTGTTGTTTTAGACCAACGTGATGTCCAGGGAAGCAGGGGAAGATGGGAAAAAGGTAAGGACTGTTGTGGGTAACCTCGCATAGGTAGCATCCAGCCAGCCCATCTGTCTGTCTTTCTCTTCTCTCTCTCTCTCTCTCTCTCTCTCTCTCTCTCTCTCTCTCTCTCTCTCTCTCTCTCTCTGTCTCTCTGTCTCTCTGTCTCTCTCTCTCTGTCTGTTTCTCTCAAATTCAATTTAAGCCCATCTGTCTGTCTTACACTCTCTCTCTCTCTCTCTCTCTCTCTCTCTCTCTCTCTCTCTCTCTCTCTCTCTCTCTCTCTCTTACTCTCTCAGCTTACTCTCTCCTTTCTCTCTCTCTCTCTCTCTCGCTTACTCTCTCCTTTCTCTCTCTCTCTCTCTCTCTCGCTTACTCTCTCTCGCTTACTCTCTCCTTTCTCTCTCTCTCTCTCTCTCGCTTACTCTCTCCTTTCTCTCTCTCTCTCTCTCTCGCCAGCACTCTCTCCTTTCTCTCTCTCTCTCTCTGTCTCTCTCTCTCTCTCTCTCTCTGTCTCTCTCTCTCTCTCTCTCTCTCTCTCTCTCTCTCTCTCTCTCTCTCTCTCTCTCTCTCTCTCTCTCTCCTTTCTCTCTCTCGCTTCTCTCTCTCTCTCTCTCTCTCTCTCTCTCTGTGTGTCTGTTTCTCTCAATTCAAATTCAATTTAAGGGTTTTATTGTCATGGGAAACATGTTTACATTGCCTTTAGCAAGTGAAGTAGATAATAAACACAAGTGAAATAAACAATACAAAAATATCTTGTCTCTCTCTCTCTCTCGCTTACTCTCTCGCTTACTCTCTCGCTTCTCTCTCTCTCTCTCTCTCTCTCTCTCTCTCTCTCTCTCTCTCTCTCTCTCTCTCTCTCTGTCTCTCTCTCTCTCTCTCTCTCTCTCTCTCTCTCTCTCTCTCTCTCTCTCTCTCTCTCTCTCTCTCTCTCTCTCTCTCTCTCTCTCTCTCTCTCTCTCTCTCTCTGTCTCTCTCTCTCTCTCTCTCTCTCTCTCTCTCTCTCTCTGTCTCTCTCTCTCTCTCTAAGCTCTCTCTGAGCTCTCTCTCTCTCTCGCTACTCACTTTCTCCTTTTCTCTCTCTCTCTCTCGCTTACTCTCTCCTTTCTCTCTCTCTCTCTCTCTCTCGCTTTCTCTCTCTCTCTCTCTCTCTCTCTCTCTCTCTCTGTCTCTGTCTCTGTCTCTCTGTCTCTCTCTCTCTGTCTCTCTCTCTCTGTCTCTGTCTGTCTGTTTCTCTCAATTCAAATTCAATTTAAGGGTTTTATTGTCATGGGAAACATGTTTACATTGCCTTTAGCAAGTGAAGTAGATAATAAACACAAGTGAAATAAACAATACAAAAATATCTTGTCTTTCTCTCTCTCCTCTCTTGCTTACTCTCTCCTTTCTCTCTCCTCTCTCGCTTACTCTCTCCTTTCTCTCTCTCCTCTCTCGCTTACTCTCTCCTTTCTCTCTCTCCTCTCTCGCTCTTTCTCTTAGTCTCTCTCTCATACTCTATTTCTGTCTTTCACCTACTTAGTCTATATCAACAGCCCTTCCCCCCCCAGGAGAATATAAAGAACAGTGATTAGTTTTGTTGGTGTTTTCTCCAGCTAGCTATGTGTCTGACTGTAGCAGACCATTCTGCCATCTGAATGGCGTGTAATTGGTTTATTCAAATTAGTTGTCTAGTAAATAAATATCCAAACACTGAGCGGCTGAGTTTAATGAAGGTTCTGGAAACACTCAATCACTTGTCTCTCTCTCCCTCTTTCTCTCCCTCTTTCTCTCCCTCTTTCTCTCCCTCTTTCTCTCCCTCTCTCCCTCTTTCTCTCCCTCTTTCTCTCCCTCTCTTCTCTCCTCTCTCTCTCCCTCTTCTCTCTCTCTTCTCTCTCCCTCTTTCTCTCCTCTCTCTCTCCCTCCCTCTCTCTCTCCCTCTCTCTCTCCCTCTCTCTCTCCCTCTCTCTCTCCCTCTCTCTCTCCCTCTCTCTCTCCTCTCCTCTCTCTCTCTCACTGTTTATCCTCTCTCTCTCTCTCTCTCTCTCTCTCCCTCTCTCTCTCCTCTCTCTCTCCTCTCTCTCCCTCCTACTCTCCCTCAGGCTCTCTCTCCTGACGCCCAGCAGGCTGTCTTCCTCTCTCACTTGAATTCTCTCACTGTTTATCTGTTAGTTATTTTCTCTCTGTTGTCCAGACTGTGGTTGCCTTGTGAAGATGACTGTTATGTGACACTAGATAGCTGGATGTTATTGCCTCTGTCTGTGTCCCAAATCGACCATGTTCCCTGCGTAGTGCACTACAAACCTACTGCACTCTATAGGTAATCTGGAGCATCCAGTTGGGACGCAGCCTGTCTGTGGTGCCGGGTTGTTACTATGACGATGACGTCCAGCAGGCTGTCTGTGGTGCCGGGTTGTTACTATGACGGTGACGTCCAGCAGGCTGTCTGTGGTGCGGGGTTGTTACTATGACGGTGACGTCCAGCAGGCTGTCTGTGGTGCTGGGTTGTTACTATGAGCAGGCTGTCTGGTCCAGCAGGCTGTCTGTGGTGCCTGGTTGTTACTATGACGTCCAGCAGGCTGTCTGTGGTGCCTGGTTGTTACTATGATGGTGACGTCCAGCAGGCTGTCTGTGGTGCCTGGTTGTTACTATGGTGACGTCCAGCAGGCTGTCTGTGGTGCCTGGTTGTTACTATGACGTCCAGCAGGCTGTCTGTGGTGCCTGGTTGTTACTATGACGGTGACGTCCAGCAGGCTGTCTGTGGTGCCATGTTAATGACCACCATGTCTGTGGTGCCTGGTTGTTACTAATCCAGCAGGCTGTCTGTGGTGCCTGGTTGTTACTACCAGCAGCAAGACTGTGGTGTCCTCCACCAACTATGACACCACAGCAAGACACTAACTCACAGCACACATGTTCACACACCATACACACACACACACACCATACACACAGCCTGTCTGTGGTGCCTGCTTTTAACTTACCACCACAGCAAGTAACCCTACACACCATACACACACACACCATGACACACACACACCATACACACACACCATACACACACACACCATACATACACACACACCATACATACACACACACCATACATACACACACACCATACACACACACACACCATACACACACACCATACACACACACACCATACACACACACACCATACACACACACCATACACACACACCATACACACACACACACACACACACCATACTCACACACCATACTCACACACCATACACATACACACACACACACACCACACACACACACACACCACACACACACATACACACACATACATACACCATACACCAGACACACCTACACACACACACACCATACACACCATACACACACACACACCATACATACATACACCAGACACACCTCACACACACACCATACATACATACACCAGACACACCTCACACACACACCATACACACACCATACATACATACACCAGACACACCTCACACACACACCATACACACCCCATACACACACACACACACCACACACACACCAGACACACACACACACACACACACACACACCACACACACACACACACACACACACACCATGCACACACACCATACACACACCATACACACACACCATACACACACCATACATACATACACACACACCATACACACACCATACACACACACCATACACACACACACACACACACACCATACACACGCACACACACCATACACACACACCATACACACACACACACACACACACACACACACACACACACACCATACACACAACCACAGAGAAATCCAGCGCCTTCAGAATGTTTCACACCCCTTGACTTATTCCACATGATGTAGTTACAGCCTGAATTCAAAATGGATGACAGACATTGTAGCTCATTTGTTGAAAATGCAAGACAGAAATATCTCATTTCCATAAGTAGCATTCCATCCTTTGTTATGACACTCCAAATTGAGCTCAGGTGGATCCAATTTCCTTTCATCATCCTCGATTGGAGTCCACCTGTTGGAGTCCACCTGTTGGAGTCCACCTGTTGGAGTCCACCTGTTGGAGTCCACCTGTTGGAGTCCACCTGTTGGAGTCCACCTGTTGGAGTCCACCTGTTGGAGTCCACCACCATGATTTAGAAAGAAACACACCTGTCTCTATATAAGGTCCCACAGTTGACAGTGCATGTCAGAGCAGGAACTATACCAGGAAGTCAGAGGAACTGGAGAAACTGTCCCTCGATCTCACGGATAGAACTGTGAGGAATCAGATACACTATATAGACAGCAGTATGTGGACACCCCTTCATCCACTATATAGACACCCCTTCATACACTATATAGACACCCCTTCATACACTATATAGACACCCCTTCATACACTATATAGACAGCAGTATGTGGACACCCCTTCATCCACTATATAGACAGCAGTATGTGGACACCCCTTCATACACTATATAGACACCCCTTCATACACTATATAGACAGCAGTATGTGGACACCCCTTCATCCACTATATAGACAGCAGTATGTGGACACCCCTTCATCCACTATATAGACACCCCTTCATACACTATATAGACACCCCTTCATACACTATATAGACACCCCTTCATACACTATATAGACCCCTTCATACAGTATAGACAGCAGTATGTGGACCCTTCATCCACTATATAGACAGCAGTATGTGGACACCCCTTCATCCACTATATAGACAGCAGTATGTGGACACCCCTTCATCCACTATATAGACACCCCTTCATACACTATATAGACACCCCTTCACACACTATATAGACAGCCACTTCATACACTACTATAGACAGCAGTATGTGGACACCCCTTCATCCACTATATAGACAGCAGTATGTGGACACCCCTTCATCCACTATATAGACAGCACTATATAGACACCCCTTCATCCACTATATAGACAGCAGTATGTGGACACCCCTTCATCCACTATATAGACAGCAGTATGTGGACACCCCTTCATCCACTATATAGACAGCAGTATGTGGACACCCCTTCATCCACTATATAGACAGCAGTATGTGGACACCCCTTCATCCACTATATAGACAGCAGTATGTGGACACCCCTTCATACACTATATAGACACCCCTTCATAGCAGTAGACACCCCTTCATACACTATATAGACAGCCACCCCTTCATCCACTATATAGACAGCAGTATGTGGACACCCCTTCATCCACTATATAGACAGCAGTATGTGGACACCCCTTCATCCACTATATAGACAGCAGTATGTGGACACCCCTTCATCCACTATATAGACAGCAGTATGTGGACACCCCTTCATCCACTATATAGACAGCAGTATGTGGACACCCCTTCATCCACTATATAGACAGCAGTATGTGGACACCCCTTCATCCACTATATAGACAGCAGTATGTGGACACCCCTTCATCCACTATATAGACAGCAGTATGTGGACACCCCTTCATCCACTATATAGACAGCAGTATGTGGACACCCCTTCATCCACTATATAGACAGCAGTATGTGGACACCCCTTCATCCACTATATAGACACCCCTTCATCCACAGTATGTGGACACCCCTTCATACACTATATAGACACAGTACATGTGGACACCCCTTCATACACTATATAGCAGTATGTGGACACCCCTTCATCCACTATATAGACAGCAGTATGTGGACACCCCTTCATCCACTATATAGACAGCAGTATGTGGACACCCCTTCATCCACTATATAGACAGCAGTATGTGGACACCCCTTCATCCACTATATAGACAGCAGTATGTGGACACCCCTTCATCCACTATATAGACAGCAGTATGTGGACACCCCTTCATCCACTATATAGACAGCAGTATGTGGACACCCCTTCATCCACTATATAGACACTAGTATGTGGACACCCCTTCATCCACTATATAGACAGCAGTATGTGGACACCCCTTCATCCACTATATAGACAGCAGTATGTGGACACCCCTTCATCCACTATATAGACAGCAGTATGTGGACACACTATATAGACAGCAGTATGTGGACACCCCTTCATCCACTATATAGACAGCAGTATGTGGACACCCCTTCATCCACTATATAGACAGCAGTATGTGGACACCCCTTCATCCACTATATAGACAGCAGTATGTGGACACCCCTTCATCCACTATATAGACAGCAGTATGTGGACACCCCTTCATCCACTATATAGACAGCAGTATGTGGACACCCCTTCATCCACTATATAGACAGCAGTATGTGGACACCCCTTCATCCACTATATAGACAGCAGTATGTGGACACCCCTTCATCCACTATATAGACAGCAGTATGTGGACACCCCTTCATCCACTATATAGACAGCAGTATGTGGACACCCCTTCATCCACTATATAGACAGCAGTATGTGGACACCCCTTCATCCACTATATAGACAGCAGTATGTGGACACCCCTTCATCCACTATATAGACAGCAGTATGTGGACACCCCTTCATCCACTATATAGACAGCAGTATGTGGACACCCCTTCATCCACTATATAGACACCCCTTCATCCACTATATAGACAGCAGTATGTGGACACCCCTTCATCCACTATATAGACTGCAGTATGTGGTCACCCCTTCATCCACTATATAGACTGCAGTATGTGGTCACCCCTTCATCCACTATATAGACAGCAGTATGTGGACACCCCTTCATCCACTATATAGACAGCAGTATGTGGACACCCCTTCATCCACTTCATCCACAGTATGTGGACACCCCTTCATCCACTATATAGACAGCAGTATGTGGACACCCCTTCATCCACTATATAGACACACCCCTTCATCCACTATGGACACCCCTTCATATAGACACTATATAGACACCCCTTCACTATATAGACAGCAGTATGTGGACACCCCTTCATCCACTATATATATAGACACCCCTTCATCCAGTATGTGGACACCCCTTCATCCACTATATAGACAGCAGTATGTGGACACCCCTTCATCCACTATATAGACAGCAGTATGTGGACACCCCTTCATCCACTATATAGACAGCAGTATGTGGACACCCCTTCATCCACTATATAGACAGCAGTATGTGGACACCCCTTCATCCACTATATAGACAGCAGTATGTGGACACCCCTTCATCCACTATATAGACAGCAGTATGTCACCCCTTCATCCACTATATAGACAGCAGTATGTGGACACCCCTTCATCCACTATATAGACAGCAGTATGTGGACACCCCTTCATCCACTATATAGACAGCAGTATGTGGACACCCCTTCATCCACTATATAGACCCCTTCAGCAGTATGTGGACACCCCTTCATCCACTATATAGACAGCAGTATGTGGACACCCCTTCATCCACTATATAGACCTTCATCCACTATATAGACAGCAGTATGTGGACACCCCTTCATCCACTATATAGACAGCAGTATGTGGACACCCCTTCATCCACTATATAGACAGCAGTATGTGGACACCCCTTCATCCACTATATAGACAGCAGTATGTGGACACCCCTTCATCCACTATATAGACAGCAGTATGTGGACACCCCTTCATCCACTATCACACCCCTTCCACTATATAGACAGCAGTATGTGGACACTATATAGACAGCAGTATGTGGACCCTTCATCCACTATATAGACAGCAGTATGTGGACACCCCTTCATCCACTATATAGACAGCAGTATGTGGACACCCCTTCATCCACTATATAGACAGCAGTATGTGGACACCCCTTCATCCACTATATAGACAGCAGTATGTGGACACCCCTTCATCCACTATATAGACAGCAGTATGTGGACACCCCTTCATCCACTATATAGACAGCAGTATGTGGACACCCCTTCATCCACTATATAGACAGCAGTATGTGGACACCCCTTCATCCACTATATAGACAGCAGTATGTGGACACCCCTTCATCCACTATATAGACAGCAGTATGTGGACACCCCTTCATCCACTATATAGACAGCAGTATGTGGACACCCCTTCATCCACTATATAGACAGCAGTATGTGGACACCCCTTCACTATATACCTTCATCCACTATATAGACAGCAGTATGTGGACACCTTCCTTCAGTATGTGGACCCCTTCAAATATAGACAGCAGTATGTGGACACCCCTTCATCCACTATATAGACAGCAGTATGTGGTCACCCCTTCAAATGAGTGGATTCAGCTATTTCAGCCACACCCGTTGCTGACAGGTGTATACAATCAAGCGCACAGCCATGCAATCTCCATAGACACACCGTGGCAGTAGAATGGCCTTACTGAAGAGCTCAGTGACTTTCACCGCTGCACCGTCATAGGATGCCACCTTTCCAACAAGTCAGTTCGTCAAATTTCTCCCCACCCAGAGCTGCCGCGGTCAACTGTAAGTGCTGTTATTGTGAAGTAGAAATGTCTAGGAGCAACAACCGTTCAGCTGCGAAATGGTAGGCCACAGAAGCTGAAGCACGTAGTGCCTAAAGATCATCTGTCCACGGTTACAACACTCACTACTGAGTTCCAAACTGCCTCTGGAAGCAACATCAGCACAATAACTGTTTGTCGGGAGCTTCATGAAATGGGTTTCTGTGGCCCTGTGCACAAAGCAAGGTCCATATAGAAATGGTTTGTCGCGATTGGTGTGGAAGAACGTGACTGGCCTGCACAGAGCCCTGACCTCAACCCCATCGAACACCTTTAGGATGAATTGGAACACCGAGCTGCGAGCCAGGCCTTAATCACCCAACATCAGTGCCCGACCTCAATAATGCTCTTGTGGCTGAATGGAAGCAAGTCCTCCTCAGCAATGTTCCAATATCTAGTGGAAAGTCTTCCCAGAGGAGTGGAGGCTTTTATAGCAGCAAAGGGGGGTACCAACTCCATATTAATGCCCATGATTTTGGAATGAGATGTTTGATGAGCAGGTGTCCACATACTTTTGATCATGTAGTGTATCTGTGGAAGGGTATAAAACAATTTCTAGAGTGTTGAAAGTTTTCAAGAGCACAGTGGTCTCCATTATTGGGAAATTTAACAAATATGGATCTAACCAGATTCTGCCAAGAGCTGGCCGTCCGACCAAACTGAGAAACCGGGCAAGAAGGACCTTGGTCAGGGAGTTGACCAAAAACCCAATGGCTGAGTTGGGAGAACCAGTCTCTACAGGACTTCACCAATCTGGGCTTTATGGGAGAGTGGCCAGACGGAAGCCACTCCTGAGAATAAGACACGTGACATCACATCTGGTGTTTGCAAAAAAGTACTGTGAAAGACGGAGCAGAAGGCAAAATATCCTGTGGTCTGATCAGACTGAAATGGAACTCTTTGGCCTGAATGCAAAGCGCTATGTCTGGAGAGAACCAGGCACAGCTCATCACCTGTCTAACACCATCCCTACCGTGAAGCATGGTGGTGGCAGCATCATGCAATAGGGATGCTTTTCAGCAGCAGGGACTGGGAGACTGGTAAGGGTAGAGGGGAACAAATACAGGCACATCCTTGATGAGAACCTACTTCAGAGTGCAAACCTTAGACTGGGGTGAAGATTTATGTTCCAACAGGACAATGACCCCAAGCATACAGCCCAAGCAACACTGGAATGGCTTCAGAACTAGAATGTGTCATTGAGTAGCCCACTCAAAGCTGATCCAGACATCCCCAAGACGACTCGAAGCTGATCCAGACATCCCCAAGACGACTCAAAGCTGATCCAGATATCCCCAAGACGACTCGAAGCTGATCCAGACTTCCCCAAGACGACTCGAAGCTGATCCAGACTTCCCCAAGACGACTCAAAGCTGATCCAGATATCCCCAAGACTCGAAGTTGATCCAGACCCCAAGACGACTCAAAGCTGATCCAGACATCCCCAAGAGCTGATCCAGACATCAAAGCTGATCCAGACATCCCCAAGACGACTCAAAGCTGATCCAGACATCCCCAAGACGACTCAAAGCTGATCCAGACATCCCCAAAGACTGATCCAGATATCAAAGCTGATCCAGACTTCCCCAAGACGACTCAAAGCTGATCCAGACATCCCCAAGACGACTCAAAGCTGATCCAGACATCCCCAAGACGACTCAAAGCTGATCCAGACATCCCCAAGACGACTCAAAGCTGATCCAGACATCCCCAAGACGACTCAAAGCTGATCCAGATATCCCCAAGATGACTCAAAGCTGATCCAGACTTCCCCAAGACGACTCAAAGCTTATCCAGACATCCCCAAGACGACTCAGCTGCAATCGCCCCCAAAGGTGCTTTTACAAAGTATTGACCCAGGTGTGAACACAAAAATAATAATAGTTCATGGGGTATTGTGTGTAGATGGGTGAGAGAAAACAAATCAATGTAATCCGTTTTGAATTCAGGCTGTAACACAACAAGATGTAGACGAAGTCAAGGGGAATTAACACGTTCTGATCCATCACACTATCATCATCGTGCTTCTACACCTGCATTGCTTGCTGTTTGGGGTTTTAGGCTGGGTTTCTGTACAGCACTTTGAGATATCAGCTGATGTACGAAGGGCTATATAAATAAATTTGATTTGATTTGACTATCAGTGCTTTGCTGTTCACCGTCCCAGAATCCCTCATCTCTCTCTCTCTGTCAGCGTTTGAAAATGTCATCTCACCAATCAGACAACACACACACACACACACCTGTTTAGCCTCCAGTCAATGATGTAAATGTCACTTCTACCCTGCATTTATCTTAAATAACTCTGACTTTTCAAAACAGATTATCTTTCTCTTGTTCCTCGTTGCCGTTCAGCCAATCTTCATGCAGGTCACGTTTGATGGGTTTTTCCTCAGGCGCTGGCATTTTACAGTTCTTAAAAAGATCCAAATCACCAGAGGGCCGTGGAAACAATGATTGTTTTATTCTGTTCTTTTTCTGTTAATTGAAGCCTGTCAACAGTGGAAGTCTTTGGAGCTACTATAGTGTCCTATAGATGAGAGATGGGGATAGTGTCCTGGAGATGTGGATAGTGTCCTGGAGATGAGAGATGTGGATAGTGTCCTATAGATGTGGATAGTGTCCTGGAGATGTGGATAGTGTCCTGGAGATGGATAGTGTCCTGGAGAGTGGATAGTGTCCTAGAGATGAGGGATGTGGATAGTGTCCTAGAGATGAAAGATGTGGATAGTGTCCTGGAGATGTGGATAGTGTCCTGGAGATGAAAGATTTGGATAGTGTCCTAGAGATGTGGATAGTGTCCTAGAGATGAAAGATGTGGATAGTGTCCTGGAGATGTGGATAGTGTCCTGGAGATGAAAGATGTGGATAGTGTCCTAGAGATGAAAGATTTGGATAGTGTCCTAGAGATGCGGATAGTGTCCTAGAGATGGGGATAGTGTCCTAGAGATGAGAGATGCGGATAGTGTCCTAGAGATGAGAGATGTGGATAGTGTCCTAGAGATGAGAGATGGATAGTGTCCTAGAGATGAAAGATGCGGATAGTGTCCTAGAGATGAGAGATGATGCGGATAGTGTCCTAGAGATGAGAGATGTGGATAGTGTCCTGGAGATGAAAGATTTGGATAGTGTCCTAGAGATGCGGATAGTGTCCTAGAGATGAGAGATGCGGATAGTGTCCTAGAGATGAGGAACGGGGATAGTGTCCTAGAGATGTAGATAGTGTCCTAGAGATGTAGATAGTGTCCTAGAGATGTAGATAGTGTCCTAGAGATATCCACATCTCTCATCTCTAGGACACTATCCTCATCTCAAGGACACTATCCACATCTCTCATCTCTAGGACACTATCCCCATCTCTAGGACACTATCCTCATCTCTAGGACACTATCCCCATCTCTAGGACACTATCCCCATCTCTAGGACACTATCCCCATCTCTAGGACACTATCCCCATCTCTAGGACACTATCCACATCTCTAGGACACTATCCTCATCTCTAGGACACTATCCACATCTCTAGGACACTATCCTCATCTCTAGGACACTATCCTCATCTCTAGGACACTATCCTCATCTCTAGGACACTATCCACATCTCTAGGACACTATCATCTCTAGGACACTATCCACATCTCTCATCTCTAGGACACTATCCCCATCTCTAGGACACTATCCCCATCTCTAGGACACTATCCTCATCTCTAGGACACTATCCTCAATCAACACTATCCTCATCTCTAGGACACTATCCCATCTCTAGGACACTATGTCATCTCTAGGACACTATCCATCTCTAGGACACTATCCCCATCTCTGATGTGTCCCCATCTCTAGGACACTATCCCCATCTCTGATGTCATCTGTTGGACACTGATCCTCATCTTGTGTTATCCTCATCTCATGACACTATGTGTTGTGGCTGACACTATCCCCATCTCTAGGACACTGATCCCATTGATGTGACACTATCCTCATCTCTAGGACACTATCCTCATCTCTAGGACACTATCCTCATCTCTGTTCTAGGACACTATCCCATGCTGATGTATTGTCATCTCTAGGACACTATCCCATCATCTCTAGGACACTATCCATCATCTCTAGGACACTATCCTGATCCATGTTCATCTCATCTCTAGGACACTATCCATGCCATGTTGTCATCTCTAGGGCTGATCCATGCTGATAGATGAGTGTTTTATTTCATTCTGTGGGGGATAATTCATCTGTTATTCTCTGAGCTGAACTCTACCCTGTTCTTATGTTTCACAACCCTTAAATCAACTGTATAACCAATCAACCAACATCTGTGGTTGATCCATGCTGATGTGTTGTGTTGTGGCTGATCCATGCTGATGTGTTGTGTTGTGGCTGATCCATGTTGTGTTGTGGTTGATCCATGCTGATGTGTTGTGTTGTGGCTGATCCATGCTGATGTGTTGTGTTGTGGCTGATCCATGCTGATGTGTTGTGTTGTGGCTGATCCATGTTGATGTGTTGTGTTGTGATGATCCATGCTGATGTGTTGTGGTTGATCCATGCTGATGTGTTGTGTTGTGGCTGATCCATGCTGATGTGTTGTGTTGTGGCTGATCCATGTTGATGTGTTGTGTTGTGGCTGATCCATGCTGATGTTGTGTTGTGGCTGATCCATGCTGATGTGTTGTGTTGTGGCTGATCCATGCTGATGTGTTGTGGCTGATCCATGCTGATGTGCTGTAGGTGTTTGCTGAGACCACGTTGGACCCCCAGCAGAGTCAGTCCTGGGACCAGCTACGATGTCTCTACAGAGGACCTTCCAGGGTAGGTCTGCTACTCCTTTCTGTGTTTCTCTCTCTCCTCTCTCCTCTCTCATGTTATGTTTCTCTCTGCATTGAAACGTGGAAGACGTCACCGTCAGTAAGTGGATACACTATAAAGGATTAGCTGGCATCAATACTTCCTATTGCTGACTGGGCTTCAAATAAGGATGGAGAGAGACGGGCAGGCAGAGAGACGGGCAGGCAGAGAGACGGGCAGGCAGAGAGACGGGCAGGCAGAGAGACGGGCAGGCAGAGAGACGGGCAGGCAGAGGGACGGGCAGGCAGAGGGACGGGCAGGCAGAGGGACGGGCAGGCAGAGGGACGGGCAGGCAGAGGGACGGGCAGGCAGACGGGCAGGCAGAGAGACGGGCAGGCAGAGAGACGGGCAGGCAGAGGGACGGGCAGGCAGAGGGACGGGCAGGCAGGGACGGGCAGGCAGAGGGACGGGCAGGCAGAGGGACGGGCAGGCAGAGGGACGGGCAGGCAGAGGGACGGGCAGGCAGAGGCGGGCAGGCAGGCAGAGAGAGAGAGACAGTCAGGAGAGAGACAGTCAGAGACAGTCAGAGAGAGAGAGAGACAGTCAGAGAGAGAGAGAGCAGTCAGAGAGAGAGAGACAGTCAGAGAGAGAGACAGACAGTCAGAGAGAGAGAGACAGACAGTCAGAGAGAGAGAGACAGTCAGAGAGACTGGCAGGCAGAGAGAGACTGGCAGGCAGAGAGAGAGACAGTCAGAGAGAGAGAGAGACAGTCAGAGAGAGAGAGAGACAGTCAGAGAGAGAGAGAGAGAGAGAGAGACAGGCAGGTAGAGGGAGACAGACAGGCAGGCAGAGAGAGTGTTCTGTTCTGTTCAATGGAAATATCCCACTCCTCCTCCTCTCTTCCTCTACCATCCTTCTGTTCTGTTCAGGGGAAATATCCCCCTCCTTCTCTCCTCCCTTCCTCTCTTCCCCCTTCTCCTTATCCCTCCCTCCCTCTCCTCTCCTCCCTCCCTCTCCTTATCAGCCCTCCCTCCCTCCCTCTCCTTATCCCTCCTCTCCTCCCTCCCTCTCCTTATCAGCCCTCCCTCCCTCCCTCCCTCTCCTTATCCCTCCTCTCCTCCCCCTCTCCTTATCAGTCCTCTCTCCCCCTCTCCTTATCAGTCCTCTCCTCCCCCTCTCCTTATCAATCCTCTCCTCCCCCCTCCTTATCCCAATCCTCTCCTCCCCCCCTCCTTATCCCTCCTCTCCTCCCCCTCCTTATCCCTCCTCTCCTCCCCTCTCCTTATCAGTCCTCCTCCCTCCCTCCCTCTCCTTATCAGTCCTCCCTCCCTCCCTCCCTCTCCTTATCAATCCTCTCCCCCTCTCCTTATCAATCCTCTCCTCCCCCTCCTTATCAGTCCTCCCTCCCTCCCTCTCCTTATCCCTCCCTCCCTCTCCTTATCCCTCCCTCCCTCTCCTTATCCCTCCTCCCTCCCCCCTATTTTATCAGTCCTCTCCTCCCCCTCTCCTTATCAGTCCCCTCCCTCCCTCCCTCCCTCCCTCCCTCCCTCCCTCCCTCCCTCCCTCCCTCCCTCCCTCCCCCTCCCTCCCTCCCTCCCTCCCTCCCAGTCCTCTCCCTCCCTCTCCTTATCAGTCCTCTCCTCCCCTCTCCTTATCAGTCCTCTCCTCCCCCTCTCCTTATCCCTCCTCTCCTCCCCCCTCTCCTTATCAGTCCTCTCCTCCCTCCCTCCCTCCTTATCCCTCCCTCTCCTCCCCCCCTCCCTTATCCTCCCCTCCCTCCCCCCTCTCCCTCCCTCCCTCCTCTCCCTCCCCCCTCTCCTTATCAGTCCTCCCTCCCTCCCTCCCTCCCCCTCCCTCCCTCCCTCCCCCTCCCTCCCTCCCTCCCTCTCCTTATCCCTCCCTCCCCCCTCTCCTTATCAGTCCTCTCCTCCCCCTCTACTTATCAGTCCTCTCCTCCCCCTCTCCTTATCAGTCCTCTCCTCCCCCTCTCCTTATCAGCCCTCTCCTCCCCCCTCTCCTTATCCCTCCTCTCCTCCCCCTCTCCTTATCAGTCCTCCCTCCCTCTTCTCTTATCAGTCCTCTCCTCTCCTCCCCCTCCCTCTCCTTATCAGTCCTCTCCTCCCCCTCTCCTTATCAGTCCTCTCCTCCCCCTCTCCTTATCAGTCCTCTCCTCCCTCCCTCTCCTTATCAGTCCTCTCCTCCTCCCTCTCCTTATCAGTCCTCTCCTCCCTCCCTCTCCTTATCAGTCCTCTCCTCTCTCCCTCCCTCCCTCCCTCTCCTAATTTTCCCTCCAGGTTGTTAAAATCTGTGTCTTATCCTCCCACATGAGTATATAATGAACAGAGAGAGAGCCTCCTCTATTCCGTCTCCTTATTAATTCAATTTGGTTTACCGAGGCGTAATAACACACACGCGCGCACACACACACACACACACACTGTCATTCATTCTTCATTCATTCATGTACCTCAGCCTCTGTGCTCATTACCATCCTGATATAAACTGTGTTGAGAGCTGAACCAACAATAACAGAGTGAGTGACCTTTGAAGTTGAGTGTGGAGAATGAATTCTCTATGTAAGCAGCCAATGAGACTGTTGCCAATAGAGTCCTAACCCCGCCCACGTTGGCCAGGGTTGGGTTCAATTCAGTAGTTTTCAATTCAATCAATTATATTCACATCAATTAAATTCAATGAATGAATTGAAAAATATGATTCTCTTGGGACAATGGCAACAACCAGTAGTGTTGGGACTCTGTTGTCGTGGAGATGTTGTTACCATGGCGATGTGTTCCCATCTTTGACCCTAATCCTTTCAGAGTTAGAAGAGCCCTTCTGATAGATTTGATGGTTGCGCACACACACACAGAGTATAACACTCCAACCAACATCTGTCTGAGGTCTGAACAAGTGAATGATACGAGAAGACAGACACACACACATACTCAAACACACACAGATGGGTGGCTGAGTACCATGTGGCTTCCCTTGGAGATAATGACATGATGAAGACTGTCAAACTGTAAGAATATATCCCATCAATAGAGAGGAGGAGGGCGGGAGGGAGGGAGAGAGAGAGTACAGAGAGAGAGAGACAGAGAGAGAGAGAGTACAGAGAGAGAGAGTACAGAGAGAGAGAGTACAGAGAGAGAGAGTACAGAGAGAGAGAGGACAGAGAGAGGACAGAGAGAGAGAGGACAGAGAGAGAGAGAGGACAGAGAGAGAGAGGACAGAGAGAGAGAGAGGAGAGAGAGAGAGAGGACAGAGAGAGAGGACAGAGAGAGAGAGGAGAGAGAGAGAGAGAGGAGAGAGAGAGGAGGAGAGAGAGGACAGAGAGAGAGAGGACAGAGAGAGAGAGGACAGAGAGAGAGAGGAGAGAGAGAGAGGACAGAGAGAGAGAGAGAGAGAGGACAGAGAGAGAGAGACAGAGAGAGGACAGAGAGAGAGAGAGAGAGGACAGAGAGAGAGAGAGAGAGAGAGAGGACAGAGAGAGAGAGAGAGGACAGAGGACAGAGAGAGAGGACAGAGAGAGAGAGAGAGGACAGAGAGAGAGAGGACAGAGAGGACAGAGAGAGAGAGAGGACAGAGAGGAGAGGACAGAGAGAGAGAGAGGACAGAGAGAGAGAGACAGAGGAGAGAGAGAGAGAGAGAGACAGAGAGGAGAGAGAGACAGAGAGAGAGAGGACAGAGAGAGAGAGAGGAGAGAGAGAGAGAGAGGACAGAGAGAGAGAGAGGACAGAGAGAGAGACAGAGAGAGAGAGAGGACAGAGAGAGAGAGAGAGGACACAGAGAGAGAGAGGACAGAGAGAGAGAGAGAGGACACAGAGAGAGAGAGGACAGAGAGAGAGAGAGGACAGAGAGAGAGAGAGGACAGAGAGAGAGAGAGAGAGAGAGGACAGAGAGAGAGAGAGGACAGAGAGAGGACAGGAAGAGAGAGGAGAGAGAGAGGACAGGGAGAGAGGGAGAGAGAGATATATATATAGAGAGGGAGAGAAAGTCATTACCTGTAGAATGTGCTAGATGATAGCAGGCAGGGGAAGGGACTCCTCTCGTTCTGGTCTCAGATGATGATAATCCAAAAAGATTAGTGTAGGAGGAACGAACGGCCTGGTGGAGGGTTAAACCCTGTATCAAACATCCTGTCTGGGTTAAAACCCTGTATCAAACATCCTGCCTGGGTTAAAACCCTGTATCAAACATCCTGCCTGGGTTAAAACCCTGTATCAAACATCCTGCCTGGGTTAAAACCCTGTATCAAACATCCTGCCTGGGTTAAAACCCTGTATCAAACATCCTGCCTGGGTTAAAACCCTGTATCAAACATCCTGCCTGGTGAAGAGTTAAAACCCTGTATCAAACATCCTGCCTGGGTTAAAAACCCTGTATCAAACATCCTGTCTGGGTTAAAAACCCTGTATCAAACATCCTGTCTGGTGAAGAGTTAAAACCCTGTATCAAACATCCTGTCTGGGTTAAAACCCTGTATCAAACATCCTGTCTGGGTTAAAACCCTGTATCAAACATCCTGTCTGGGTTAAACCCTGTATCAAACATCCTGTCTGGGTTAAACCCTGTATCAAACATCCTGTCTGGGTTAAAACCCTGTAACAAACAGCCTCCCTCTCTTCTATCACCAGTCAGTGGGTGTTGTGGTTCCTTCCGTTGTGATCATTAGCAGCTTCACACCTAAAGTCTTACTTTGTTGGTCTGTCCTCTCCCTTTTCTCTTCAATTATTTCTCTCCCCTCCGCCTTCTCTCTCTAATTCTCTCTCCCCTCCGCCTTCTCTCTAATTCTCTCTCTCCCCTCCACCTTCTCTCTAATTCTCTCCCTCCCCTCCACCTTAACTCTAATTCTCTCTCTCCCTCCACCTTAACTCTAATTCTCTCTCTCCCTCCACCTTCTCTCTAATTCTCTCTCTCTCTCCTCCTCCACCTTCTCTCTAATTCTCTCTCTCTCTCCCCTCCACCTTCTCTCTAATTCTTCTCTCTCTCCCCTCCACCTTCTCTCTAATTCTCTCTCTCTCCCTCCACCTTCTCTCTAATTCTCTCTCTCTCTCCCCTCCACCTTCTCTCTAATTCTCTCTCTCTCCCCTCCACCTTCTCTCTAATTCTCTCTCCCCTCCACCTTCTCTCTAATTCTCTCTCTCCCCTCCGCCTCTCTCTAATTCTCTCTCCCCCTCCACCTTCTCTCTCTAATTCTCTCTCTCTCCCCTCCACCTTCTCTCTCTAATTCTCTCTCTCTCTCTCTCCCTCCTCCACCTTCTCTCTAATTATCTCTCTCTCTCCCCTCCACCTTCTCTCTCTAATTCTCTCTCTCTCCCCTCCACCTTCTCTCTAATTCTCTCTCTCTCTCCCCTCCGCCTCTCTAATTCTCTCTCCCCCTCCGCCTTCTCTCTAATTATCTCTCTCTCTCCCCTCCGCCTAATTCTCTCTCTCTAATCTCTCTCTCTCCCCTCCCTCCGCCTTCTCTCTCTAATTCTCTCTCTCCCTCCACCTTCTCTCTAATTTCTCTCTCCCCCTCCGCCTCTCTCTAATTCTCTCTCCATCCTCTCTCTCTCCACCTAATTCTCTCTCTCCCCTCCACCTTCTCTCTAATTCTCTCTCTCCCCTCCACCTTAACTCTCCCCTAATTCTCTCTCTCTCTCCCCTCCACCTTCTCTCTAATTCTCTCTCTCCCCTCCACCTTCTCTCTAATTCTCTCTCTCCCCTCCACCTTATCTCTAATTCTCTCTCTCTCCCCTCCACCTTCTCTCTAATTCTCTCTCTCCCTCCACCTTCTCTCTCTAATTCTCTCTCCACCTTATCTCTAATTCCCTCCACCTTCTCTCTCTAATTCTCTCTCCCCTCCACCTTCTCTCTCTAATTCTCTCTCTCTCTCCCCTCCACCTTCTCTCTAATTCTCTCTCCCCCTCCTCCTTCTCCCCCTCTAATCTCTCTCTCTCTCCCCTCCACCTTCTCTCTAATTCTCTCTCTCTCCCCTCCACCTGCTCTCTAATTTCTCTCTCTCCCCTCCACCTTCTCTCTAATCTCTCTCTCCCCTCCGCCTTCTCTCTAATTCTCTCTCCCCTCCACCTTCTCTCTAATTATCTCTCTCTCTCCCCTCCACCTTCTCTCTAATTCTCTCTCTCTCCCCTCCGCCTTCTCTCTAATTCTCTCTCTCTCCCCTCCGCCTTCTCTCTAATTCTCTCTCTCTCCCCTCCACCTTCTCTCTAATTATCTCTCTCTCCCTCCACCTTCTCTCTAATTCTCTCTCTCTCCCCTCCACCTTCTCTCTAATTCTCTCTCTCCCCCTCCACCTTCTCTAATCTCTCTCTCCCCCTCCACCTTCTCTCTAATTCTCTCTCTCTCTCCCCCTCCACCTTCTCTCTCTAATTCTTTCTCTCCCCTCCACCTCCTCTCTAATTCTCTCTCTCTCTCCCCTCCGCCTTCTCTAATTCTCTCTCCCCTCCGCCTTCTCTCTAATTCTCTCTCTCCCCTCCACCTTCTCTCTAATTCTCTCTCTCTCCCTCCACCTTCTCTCTAATTCTCTCTCTCTCCCCTCCACCTTCTCTCTAATTTCTCTCTCTCTCCCCTCCACCTTCTCTCTAATTCTCTCTCTCTCCCCTCCACCTTCTCTCTAATTCTCTCTCTCCCCTCCACCTTCTCTCTAATTCTCTCTCTCCCCCCTCCACCTTCTCTAATTCTCTCTCCCCCTCCACCTTCTCTCTAATTATCTCTCTCTCTCCCCTCCACCTTCTCTCTCTAATTCTCTCTCTCTCTCCCCTCCGCCTTCTCTCTAATTATCTCTCTCTCTCCCCTCCGCCTTCTCTCTAATTATCTCTCTCTCTCCCCTCCGCCTTCTCTCTAATTATCTCTCTCTCTCCCCTCCACCTTCTCTCTAATTCTCTCTCTCTCCCCTCCACCTTCTCTCTAATTCTCTCTCTCCCCTCCACCTTCTCTCTAATCTCTCTCTCCCCCTCCGCCTTCCCTAATTCTCTCTCCCCCCTCCACCTTCTCTCTCTAATTCTCTCTCTCCCTCCACCTTCTCTCTAATTCTCTCCCTCCCCTCCACCTTAACTCTCTAATTCTCTCTCTCTCCCCCTCCACCTTAACTCTCTAATTATCTCTCTCTCCCCTCCACCTTCTCTCTAATTATCTCTCTCTCCCCTCCACCTTCTCTCTAATTCTCTCTCTCCCCTCCACCTTCTCCTAATTCTCTCTCCCCCTCCACCTTCTCTCTAATTCTCTCTCTCCCCTCCACCTTCTCTCTAATTCTCTCCCTCCCCTCCACCTTAACTCTCTAATTCTCTCTCTCTCCCCTCCACCTTAACTCTCTAATTCTCTCTCTCTCCCCTCCACCTTCTCTCTAATTATCTCTCTCCCCTCCGCCTTCTCTAATTCTCTCTCCCCCTCCACCTTATCTCTAATTCTCTCTCTCTCTCCCCTCCACCTTCTCTCTCTAATTCTCTCTCTCCCCTCCGCCTTCTCTAATTCTCTCTCCCTCCCCTCCACCTTCTCTCTAATTCTCTCTCTCCCCTCCACCTTCTCTCTAATTCTCTCTCCCTCCACCTTCTCTCTAATTCTCTCTCCCTCCACCTTCTCTCTCTCTCCCCTCCGCCTTTTCTAATTCTCTCTCTCTCCCCTCCACCTTCTCTCTAATTATCTCTCTCCCCCTCCGCCTTCTCTCTAATTCTCTCTCTCCCCCTCCGCCTTCTCTAATTCTCTCTCCCCCTCCACCTTATCTCTAATTATCTCTCTCTCTCCGCTCCACCTTCTCTCTCTAATTCTCTCTCCCTCCACCTTCTCTCTAATTCTCTCTCTCCCCTCCACCTTCTCTCTAATTCTCTCTCTCCCCTCCGCCTTCTCTAATTCTCTCTCCCCCTCCGCCTTCTCTCTAATTATCTATCTCTCTCCCCTCCACCTTCTCTCTAATTCTCTCTCTCTCCCCTCCACCTTCTCTCTAATTCTCTCTCTCTCCCTCCACCTTCTCTCTAATTATCTCTCTCCCTCCACCTTCTCTCTAATTATCTCTCTCTCCCCCTCCACCTTCTCTCTCTAATTCTCTCTCTCCCCTCCACCTTCTCTCTTCAAATATTTTCTCCCCTCCACCTTCTCTCTCTAATTCTCTCTCTCTCCCCTCCGCCTTCTCTCTCTAATTCTCTCTCCCTCCGCCTTCTCTCTAATTCTCTCTCCCCTCCGCCTTCTCTCTAATTCTCTCTCTCTCTCCCCTCCACCTTCAAACCTGTCTCTCTAATTCTCTCTCTCTCCCCTCCACCTTATCTCTCTAATTCTCTCTCCCCTCCGCCTTCTCTCTAATTCTCTCTCTCCCCTCCACCTTCTCTCTAATTATCTTACTCTCTCTCTCTCTCCCTCATTCCTTCCTTTCCTCTCTCTGGTGGTCCCTCTCCTCTCGAATTCTCTCTCTCTCCCCTCTACCTTATCTCTCTAATTCTCTCTCCCCTCTACCTTATCTCTCTAATTCTCTCTCCCCTCCGCCTTCTCTCTAATTATCTTTCTCTGTCTCTCTCTCTCCCTCATTCCTTCCTTTCCTCTCTCTCTGGTGGTCCTTCTCCTCTCTAATTCTCTCTCACTCCCTCCATTGTACATCATACCTCCATAAGTGTCCAGTATATTTAATTAAAACATGGCGTCATCTCCCTCTGTCATTTTCCATGCCTGGCTTTCAAGTAGGCTGCTTCTGCTGATTGCAGAACTCCAATGTTCCCTTTCCACTGTCTGATTAGGCTATTCAAAGAGAGGTAGCTACACTCCTTCCTCTCTCCCCCTCTTCCCCTCTCCCCTTCCTCTTCCCCACTCCCCTTTCTCTTCCCCACTCCCCTTCCTCTCCCTCCTATTAATAGGATATACATCCTGCATATGGTTCCTGTATTCTACTGTACAATGTTCTATATTCTGTACCATTCATATGCAATCTCTTCTCATTCTGTAGCAGTCAGCCTCCTCTCTCTTCTCATTCTGTAGCAGTCAGCCTCCTCTCCCTTCTCATTCTGTAGCAGTCAGCCTCCTCTCCCTCCTATAGATGTCGGTCAGCCTCCTCTCCCTCCTATAGATGTCGGTCAGCCTCCTCTCCCTCCTATAGATGTCGGTCAGCCTCCTCTCCCTCCTATAGATGTCGGTCAGCCTCCTCTCCCTCCTATAGATGTCGGTCAGCCTCCTCTCCCTCCTATAGATGTCAGTCATGCTCCTCTCCCTCCTATAGATGTCAGTCATGCTCCTCTCCCTCCTATAGATGTCAGTCAGCCTCCTCTCCCTCCTATAGATGTCGGTCAGCCTCCTCTCCCTCCTATAGATGTCGGTCAGCCTCCTCGCCCTCCTATAGATGTCACTTCTCTCCATCCTATAGATATCAGCCTCCTCTCCCTCCTATAGATATCAGTCAGTCTGTCTCCTCTCCCTCCTATAGATGTCAGTCAGCCTGTCTCCTCTCCCTCCTATAGATATCAGTCAGTCTGTCTCCTCTTCCTCCTATAGATATCAGCCTCCTCTCCCTCCTATATATATCGGTCAGCCTCCTCTCCCTCCTATAGATATCGGTCAGCCTCCTCTCCCTCCTATAGATATTGGTCAGCCTCCTCTCCCTCCTATATATATCGGTCAGCCTCCTCTCCCTCCTATAGATATTGGTCAGCCTCCTCTCCCTCCTATAGATATCGGTCAGCCTCCTCTCCCTCCTATAGATATCGGTCAGCCTCCTCTCCCTCCTATAGATGTCGGTCAGCCTGTCTCCTCTCCCTCCTATAGATATCAGTCAGCCTCCTCTCCCTCCTATAGATATCAGTCAGCCTCCTCTCCCTCCTATAGATATCGGTCAGCCTCCTCTCCCTCCTATAGATGTCGGTCAGCCTCCTCTCCCTCCTATAGATGTCGGTCAGCCTGTCTCCTCTCCCTCCTATAGATGTCGGTCAGCCTGTCTCCTCTCCCTCCTATAGATGTCGGTCAGCCTGTCTCCTCTCCCTCCTATAGATGTCGGTCAGCCTGTCTCCTCTCCCTCCTATAGATGTCGGTCAGCCTGTCTCCTCTCCCTCCTATAGATGTCGGTCAGCCTGTCTCCTCTCCCTCCTATAGATGTCGGTCAGCCTGTCCCCTCTCCCTCCTATAGATGTCGGTCAGCCTGTCTCTTCTCCCTCCTATAGATGTCAGTCAGCCTGTCTCCTCTCCCTCCTATAGATATCGGTCAGCCTCCTCTCCCTCCTATATATATCGGTCAGCCTCCTCTCCCTCCTATAGATGTCACTTCTCTCCATCCTATAGATATCAGCCTCCTCTCCCTCCTATAGATGTCACTTCTCTCCATCCTATAGATATCAGCCTCCTCTCCCTCCTATAGATGTCGGTCAGCCTCCTCTCCCTCCTATAGATGTCGGTCAGCCTCCTCTCCTCCTATAGATGTCGGTCAGCCTCCTCTCCCTCCTATAGATGTCGGTCAGCCTCCTCTCCCTCCTATAGATGTCAGTCATGCTCCTCTCCCTCCTATAGATGTCAGTCAGCCTCCTCTCCCTCCTATAGATGTCGGTCAGCCTCCTCTCCCTCCTATAGATGTCGGTCAGCCTCCTCGCCCTCCTATAGATGTCACTTCTCTCCATCCTATAGATATCAGCCTCCTCTCCCTCCTATAGATATCAGTCAGTCTGTCTCCTCTCCCTCCTATAGATGTCAGTCAGCCTGTCTCCTCTCCCTCCTATAGATTTCAGTCAGTCTGTCTCCTCTTCCTCCTATAGATATCAGCCTCCTCTCCCTCCTATATATATCGGTCAGCCTCCTCTCCCTCCTATAGATATCGGTCAGCCTCCTCTCCCTCCTATAGATATTGGTCAGCCTCCTCTCCCTCCTATAGATATCGGTCAGCCTCCTCTCCCTCCTATAGATATTGGTCAGCCTCCTCTCCCTCCTATAGATATCGGTCAGCCTCCTCTCCCTCCTATAGATATCGGTCAGCCTCCTCTCCCTCCTATAGATGTCGGTCAGCCTGTCTCCTCTCCCTCCTATAGATATCAGTCAGCCCCCTCTCCCTCCTATAGATATCAGTCAGCCTCCTCTCCCTCCTATAGATATCGGTCAGCCTCCTCTCCCTCCTATAGATGTCGGTCAGCCTCCTCTCCCTCCTATAGATGTCGGTCAGCCTCCTCTCCCTCCTATAGATGTCGGTCAGCCTGTCCCCTCTCCCTCCTATAGATGTCGGTCAGCCTGTCTCCTCTCCCTCCTATAGATGTCGGTCAGCCTGTCTCCTCTCCCTCCTATAGATGTCGGTCAGCCTGTCTCCTCTCCCTCCTATAGATGTCGGTCAGCCTGTCTCCTCTCCCTCCTATAGATGTCGGTCAGCCTGTCTCCTCTCCCTCCTATAGATGTCGGTCAGCCTGTCCCCTCTCCCTCCTATAGATGTCGGTCAGCCTCTCTTCTCCCTCCTATAGATGTCAGTCAGCCTCCTCTCCCTCCCTCCTATAGATATCGGTCAGCCTCCTCTCCCTCCTATAGATGTCGGTCAGCCTCCTCTCCCTCCTATAGATGTCACTTCTCTCCATCCTATAGATATCAGCCTCCTCTCCCTCCTATAGATATCAGTCAGTCTGTCTCCTCTTCCTCCTATAGATGTCGGTCAGCCTCCTCTCCCTCCTATAGATATCAGTCAGTCAGCCTCCTCTCCCTCCTATAGATGTCGGTCAGCCTCCTCTCCCTCCTATAGATATCGGTCAGCCTCCTCTCCCTCCTATAGATATCGGTCAGCCTCCTCTCCCTCCTATAGATGTCGGTCAGCCTCCTCTCCCTCCTATAGATGTCAGTCAGCCTGTCTCCTCTCCCTCCTATAGATATCGGTCAGCCTCCTCTCCCTCCTATAGATATCGGTCAGCCTCCTCTCCCTCCTATAGATGTCACTTCTCTCCATCCTATAGTCAGCCTCCTCTCCCTCCTATAGATGTCCTTCTCTCCATCCTATAGATATCAGCCTCCTCTCCCTCCTATAGATGTCACTTCTCTCCATCCTATAGATATCAGCCTCCTCTCCCTCCTATAGATGTCGGTCAGCCTCCTCTCCCTCCTATAGATGTCGGTCAGCCTCCTCTCCCTCCTATAGATGTCGGTCAGCCTCCTCTCCCTCCTATAGATATCGGTCAGCCTTCTCTCCCTCCTATAGATATCGGTCAGCCTCCTCTCCCTCCTATAGATTGGTCAGCCTCCTCTCCCTCCTATAGATATCGGTCAGCCTCCTCTCCCTCCTATAGATATCGGTCAGCCTCCTCTCCCTCCTATAGATGTCGGTCAGCCTGTCTCCTCTCCCTCCTATAGATATCGGTCAGCCTCCTCTCCCTCCTATAGATATCGGTCAGCCTCCTCTCCCTCCTATAGATATCGGTCAGCCTCCTCTCCCTCCTATAGATGTCGGTCAGCCTCCTCTCCCTCCTATAGATGTCGGTCAGCCTGTCTCCTCTCCCTCCTATAGATGTCGGTCAGCCTGTCTCCTCTCCCTCCTATAGATGTCGGTCAGCCTGTCTCCTCTCCCTCCTATAGATGTCGGTCAGCCTGTCTCCTCTCCCTCCTATAGATGTCGGTCAGCCTGTCTCCTCTCCCTCCTATAGATGTCGGTCAGCCTGTCTCCTCTCCCTCCTATAGATGTCGGTCAGCCTGTCCCCTCTCCCTCCTATAGATGTCGGTCAGCCTGTCTCTTCTCCCTCCTATAGATGTCAGTCAGCCTGTCTCCTCTCCCTCCTATAGATATCGGTCAGCCTCCTCTCCCTCCTATAGATATCGGTCAGCCTCCTCTCCCTCCTATAGATGTCACTTCTCTCCATCCTATAGATATCAGCCTCCTCTCCCTCCTATAGATATCAGTCAGTCTGTCTCCTCTTCCTCCTATAGATGTCGGTCAGCCTCCTCTCCCTCCTATAGATGTCAGTCAGCCTCCTCTCCCTCCTATAGATGTCGGTCAGCCTCCTCTCCCTCCTATAGATGTCGGTCAGCCCTCCTCTCCCTCCTATAGATGTCGGTCAGCCTGTCTCCTCTCCCTCCTATAGATGTCGGTCAGCCTCCTCTCCCTCCTATAGATGTCGGTCAGCCTGTCTCCTCTCCCTCCTATAGATCATCGGTCAGCCTGCCTCCTCTCCCTCCTATAGATATCGGTCAGCCTCCTCTCCCTCCTATAGATGTCACTTCTCTCCATCCTATAGATATCAGCCTCCTCTCCCTCCTATAGATGTCACTTCTCTCCATCCTATAGATATCAGCCTCCTCTCCCTCCTATAGATGTCGGTCAGCCTCCTCTCCCTCCTATAGATATCGGTCAGCCTCCTCTCCCTCCTATAGATATCGGTCAGCCTCCTCTCCCTCCTATAGATGTCGGTCAGCCTCCTCTCCCTCCTATAGATGTCGGTCAGCCTGTCTCCTCTCCCTCCTATAGATGTCGGTCAGCCTGTCTCCTCTCCCTCCTATAGATGTCGGTCAGCCTGTCTCCTCTCCCTCCTATAGATGTCGGTCAGCCTGTCTCCTCTCCCTCCTATAGATGTCGGTCAGCCTGTCCCCTCTCCCTCCTATAGATATCGGTCAGCCTCCTCTCCCTCCTATAGATATATCGGTCAGCCTCCTCTCCCTCCTATAGATGTCACTTCTCTCCATCCTATAGATATCAGCCTCCTCTCCCTCCTATAGATATCAGTCAGTCTGTCTCCTCTTCCTCCTATAGATATCAGCCTCCTCTCCCTCATATAGATATCAGTCAGTCTGTCTCCTCTCCCTCCTATAGATGTCGGTCAGCCTCCTCTCCCTCCTATAGATGTCGGTCAGCCTCCTCTCCCTCCTATAGATGTCGGTCAGCCTCCTCTCCCTCCTATAGATATCGGTCAGCCTCCTCTCCCTCCTATAGATGTCGGTCAGCCTCCTCTCCCTCCTATAGATGTCGGTCAGCCTCCTCTCCCTCCTATAGATGTCGGTCAGCCTCCTCTCCCTCCTATAGATGTCGGTCAGCCTCCTCTCCCTCCTATAGATGTCGGTCAGCCTCCTCTCCCTCCTAGATGTCGGTCAGCCTCCTCTCCCTCCTATAGATGTCGGTCAGCCTCTTCTCCCTCCTATAGATGTCGGTCAGCCTCCTCTCCCTCCTATAGATGTCGGTCAGCCTCTTCTCCCTCCTATAGATGTCGGTCAGCCTCCTCTCCCTCCTATAGATGTCGGTCAGCCTCCTCTCCCTCCTATAGATGTCGGTCAGCCTCCTCTCCCTCCTATAGATGTCGGTCAGCCTGTCTCCTCTCCCTCCTATAGATGTCGGTCAGCCTCCTCTCCCTCCTATAGATGTCGGTCAGCCTGTCTCCTCTCCCTCCTATAGATGTCGGTCAGCCTCCTCTCCCTCCTATAGATGTCGGTCAGCCTCCTCTCCCTCCTATAGATGTCGGTCAGCCTCCTCTCCCTCCTATAGATATCGGTCAGCCTCCTCTCCCTCCTATAGATGTCGGTCAGCCTCCTCTCCCTCCTATAGATGTCGGTCAGCCTGTCTCCTCTCCCTCCTATAGATGTCGGTCAGCCTGTCTCCTCTCCCTCCTATAGATGTCGGTCAGCCTGTCTCCTCTCCCTCCTATAGATGTCGGTCAGCCTGTCTCCTCTCCCTCCTATAGATGTCGGTCAGCCTGTCTCCTCTCCCTCCTATAGATGTCGGTCAGCCTGTCCCCTCTCCCTCCTATAGATGTCGGTCAGCCTGTCTCTTCTCCCTCCTATAGATGTCGGTCAGCCTGTCTCCTCTCCCTCCTATAGATGTCGGTCAGCCTCCTCTCCCTCCTATAGATGTCGGTCAGCCTCCTCTCCCTCCTATAGATGTCACTTCTCTCCATCCTATAGATCGGTCAGCCTGTCTCTCCCTCCTATAGATGTCGGTCAGCCTGTCTCCTCTCCCTCCTATAGATGTCGGTCAGCCTCCTCTCCCTCCTATAGATATCAGTCTCCTCTCCCTCCTATAGATCAGCAGCCTCTCCCTCCTATAGATGTCGGTCAGCCTCCTCTCCCTCCTATAGATATCGGTCTCCTCCCTCCTATAGATGTCAGCCTGTCTCTCTCCCTCCTATAGATGTCGGTCAGCCTCCTCTCCCTCCTATAGATGTCGGTCAGCCTGTCTCCTCTCCCTCCTATAGATATCGGTCAGCCTCCTCTCCCTCCTATAGATATCGGTCAGCCTCCTCTCCCTCCTATAGATGTCACTTCTCTCCTCCTATAGATCGGTCAGCCTCCTCTCCCTCCTATAGATGTCGGTCACTTCTCTCCATCCTATAGATGTCAGCCTCCTCTCCCTCCTATAGATGTCGGTCAGCCTGTCTCCTCTCCCTCCTATAGATGTCGGTCAGCCTGTCTCTCCCTCCTATAGATGTCGGTCAGCCTGTCTCCTCCCTCCTATAGATGTCGGTCAGCCTGTCCTCTCCCTCCTATAGATGTCGGTCAGCCTGTCTCCTCTCCCTCCTATAGATGTCGGTCAGCCTGTCTCCTCTCCCTCCTATAGATGTCGGTCAGCCTGTCTCCTCTCCCTCCTATAGATGTCGGTCAGCCTGATCCTCTCCCTCCTATAGATGTCGGTCAGCCTGTCTCCTCTCCCTCCTATAGATGTCGGTCAGCCTGTCCTCTCCCTCCTATAGATATCGGTCAGCCTCCTCTCCCTCCTATAGATATCGGTCAGCCTCCTCTCCCTCCTATAGATGTCACTTCTCTCCATCCTATAGATATCAGCCTCCTCTCCCTCCTATAGATGTCGGTCAGCCTGTCTCCTCTCCTCCTATAGATGTCAGTCCTCCTCTCCCTCCTCCTATAGATGTCGGTCAGTCTGTCTCCTCTCCCTCCTATAGATGTCGGTCAGCCTCCTCTCCCTCCTATAGATGTCGGTCAGCCTCCTCTCCCTCCTATAGATGTCGGTCAGCTGTCTCCTCTCCCTCCTATAGATGTCGGTCAGCCTCCTCTCCCTCCTATAGATGTCGGTCAGCCTGTCTCCTCTCCCTCCTATAGATGTCGGTCAGCCTGTCCTCTCCCTCCTATAGATGTCGGTCAGCCTCCTCTCCCTCCTATAGATGTCGGTCAGCCCTCCTCTCCCTCCTATAGATGTCGGTCAGCCTCCTCCTCCCTCCTATAGATGTCGGTCAGCCTGTCTCCTCTCCCTCCTATAGATGTCGGTCAGCCTGTCTCCTCTCCCTCCTATAGATGTCGGTCAGCCTCCCTCCTATAGATGTCTCCTCTCCCTCCTATAGATGTCGGTCAGCCTGTCTCCTCTCCCTCCTATAGATGTCGGTCAGCCTGTCTCCTCTCCCTCCTATCGATGTCGGTCAGCCTGTCTCCTCTCCCTCCTATCGATGTCGGTCAGCCTGTCTCCTCTCCCTCCTATCGATGTCGGTCAGCCTGTCTCCTCTCCCTCCTATCGATGTCGGTCAGCCTGTCTCCTCTCCCTCCTATCGATGTCGGTCAGCCTCCTCTCCCTCCTATATATATCGGTCAGCCTCCTCTCCCTCCTATAGATGTCTGTCAGTCAGCCTCCTCGCCCTCCTGTAGAATGAGATGTAGAAGAGATGGAGAGAGGGATGGAGAAGAGAGAGAGAGATGGAGAAGTGATGAAGAGAGAGAGATGGGGATGGAGAAGAGAGAGATGGAGAATCACTGTGGTGTTGGAAGGGGGAGAGTATGAGAGGAAGGTGTCATGATTGCAGAAGAACAGAAATTAAAGACCTGTCTCTCTCTGTCTCTCTGTGTCTCTGTCTCTGTCTCTGTGTCTCTGTGTCTCTCTGTCTCTCTGTGTCTCTCTGTGTCTCTCTGTGTCTCTCTGTGTCTCTCTGTGTCTCTCTGTCTCTCTGTGTCTCTGTGTCTCTGTCTCTTTATTTTCCTATCCCTCACCAGTTTTTTACCCTGACACTAACCCCATGCATCATCTCTCTGATCGTTATCATGTCTGGTCTTGTCCTCCAGTTGGCCATCCTGTCGGAAATCTCCCACTGCCATGGCAACGAGAAGGCGGGCCTCCTAAACCCCTCCCAACCAGGAACAGGAAGTATATTCCACAGCGAGAACTTCCAGCTCAAACTCTCCCCACCGCCATCGGTCGAAGAGTAGCTTGCCTACAGCCATGTTCAGTATGATGACGTTGTGGAACTTTCAGATAGAAATATTTTGTGTAGAACAGACACGATGTCCTGGTCAGGTAGAATAGGCTGTTCCCTCTATTTGTTATATTTCTGACTGAAGACACCCCTGTTGTTTCTGTTGTTGATTAAACACTACCACGGATTATACTCTTGTTGATCAAAACTACGTTATCCACTGTCTGGGCGGATATTTGAAATGGTATCGATGAAATGTTATGTTTCTGTCTGCAAAATGTCCATAAATAAACCAATTTGTAACGTTTAATTTGTGTGTTGCTTGTGGCACTTCAACGAGGCTGATGGATAACCTTTATCAGCTGGGAATACTCTTTATTGTTGCGTTGCTGATTTTTGTACTTTATTTACTTTACTTGATTTTACAGACATGAGAACAGAAAAACAGTACAACCCTCACCCCCTCATTCCCTTTCCTTCCTTCCTTCCTTCCCTCCCTCCCTACAGGTTACTGTACCAGTTAATACTATAGTGAATTGGTCAGGTTACTGTACCAGATAATACTATAGTGAATTGGTCAGGTTACTGACGTTACTGTACCAGTTAATACTATAGTGAATTGGTCAGGTTACTGTACCAGATAATACTATAGTGAATTGGTCAGGTTACTGTACCAGTTAATACTATAGTGAATTGGTCAGGTTACTGACGTTACTGTACCAGTTAATACTATAGTGAATTGGTCAGGTTACTGTACCAGATAATACTATAGTGAATTGGTCAGGTTACTGACGTTACTGTACCAGTTAATACCAGGTTACTTACCAGATAATACTATAGTGAATTGGTCAGGTTACTGTACCAGTTAATACTATAGTGAATTGGTCAGTTAATACTATAGTGAATTGGTCAGGTTACTGACGTTACTGTACCAGTTAATACTATAGTGAATTGGTCAGGTTACTGTACCAGTTAATACTATAGTGAATTGGTCAGGTTACTGTACCAGTTAATACTATAGTGAATTGGTCAGGTTACTGACGTTACTGTACCAGTTAATACTATAGTGAATTGGTCAGGTTACTGTACCAGATAATACTATAGTGAATTGGTCAGGTTACTGACGTTACTGTACCAGTTAATACTATAGTGAATTGGTCAGGTTACTGTACCAGATAATACTATAGTGAATTGGTCAGGTTACTGACGTTACTGTACCAGTTAATACTATAGTGAATTGGTCAGGTTACCAGTTAATACTATAGTGAATTGGTCAGGTTAGACGTTACTGTACCAGTTAATACTATAGTGAATTGGTCAGGTTACTGTACCAGATAATACTATAGTGAATTGGTCAGGTTACTGACGTTACTGTACCAGTTAATACTATAGTGAATTGGTCAGGTTACTGTACCAGATAATACTATAGTGAATTGGTCAGTTACTGTTACTATAGTGAATTGACGTTACTGTACCAGTTAATACTATAGTGAATTGGTCAGGTTACTGTACCAGTTAATACTATAGTGAATTGGTCAGGTTACTGTACCAGTTAATACTATAGTGAACAGTTACTGTACCAGTTAATACTATAGTGAATTGGTCAGGTTACTGTACCAGATAATACTATAGTGAATTGGTCAGGTTACTGTACCAGATAATACTATAGTGAATTGGTCAGGTTACTGACGTTACTGTACCAGTTAATACTATAGTGAATTGGTCAGGTTACTGTACCAGATAATACTATAGTGAATTGGTCAGGTTACTGTACCAGATAATACTATAGTGAATTGGTCAGGTTACTGACGTTACTGTACCAGTTAATACTATAGTGAATTGGTCAGGTTACTGACGTTACTGTACCAGTTAATACTATAGTGAATTGGTCAGGTTACTGACGTTACTGTACCAGTTAATACTATAGTGAATTGGTCAGGTTACTGTACCAGATAATACTATAGTGAATTGGTCAGGTTACTGACGTTACTGTACCAGTTAATACTATAGTGAATTGGTCAGGTTACTGTACCAGATAATACTATAGTGAATTGGTCAGGTTACTGACGTTACTGTACCAGTTAATACTATAGTGAATTGGTCAGGTTACTGTACCAGTTAATACTATAGTGAATTGGTCAGGTTACTGTACCAGATAATACTATAGTGAATTGGTCAGGTTACTGTCGTTACTGTACCAGTTAATACTATAGTGAATTGGTCAGGTTACTGTACCAGATAATACTATAGTGAATTGGTCAGGTTACTGACGTTACTGTACCAGTTAATACTATAGTGAATTGGTCAGGTTACTGTACGTTACTGTACCAGTTAATACTATAGTGAATTGGTCAGGTTACTAACGTTACTGTACCAGTTAATACTATAGTGAATTGGTCAGGTTACTGTACCAGTTAATACTATAGTGAATTGGTCAGGTTACCAGTTAATACTATAGTGAATTGGTCAGGTTACTGTACTATAGTTAATACTATAGTGAATTGGTCAGGTTTGGTCAGGTTACTGTACCAGTTAATACTATAGTGAATTGGTCAGGTTACTGTACCAGTTAATACTATAGTGAATTGGTCAGGTTACTGACGTTACTGTACCAGTTAATACTATAGTGAATTGGTCAGGTTACTGTACCAGTTAATACTATAGTGAATTGGTCAGGTTACTGTACCAGTTAATACTATAGTGAATTGGTCAGGTTACTGTACCAGTTAATACTATAGTGAATTGGTCAGGTTACTGTACCAGTTAATACTATAGTGAATTGGTCAGGTTACTGTACCAGTTAATACTATAGTGAATTGGTCAGGTTACTGTACCAGTTAATACTATAGTGAATTGGTCAGGTTACTGTACCAGTTAATACTATAGTGAATTGGTCAGGTTACTGTACCAGTTAATACTATAGTGAATTGGTCAGGTTACTGTACCAGTTAATACTATAGTGAATTGGTCAGGTTACTAACGTTACTGTACCAGTTAATACTATAGTGAATTGGTCAGGTTACTGTACCAGTTAATACTATAGTGAATTGGTCAGGTTACTGTACCAGTTAATACTATAGTGAATTGGTCAGGTTACTGTACCAGTTAATACTATAGTGAATTGGTCAGGTTACTGTACCAGTTAATACTATAGTGAATTGGTCAGGTAGTACTAACGTTACTGTACCAGTTAATACTATAGTGAATTGGTCAGGTTACTGTACCAGTTAATACTATAATTGGTCAGGTTACTGTACCAGTTAATACTATAGTGAATTGGTCAGGTTACTGTACCAGTTAATACAGGTTACTAACGTTACTGTACCAGTTAATACTATAGTGAATTGGTCAGGTTACTGTACCAGTGTGAATTGGTCAGGTTACTGTACCAGATAATACTATAGTGAATTGGTCAGGTTACTGTACCAGTTAATACTATAGTGAATTGGTCAGGTTACTGTACCAGTTAATACTATAGTGAATTGGTCAGGTTACTGTACCAGTTAATACTATAGTGAATTGGTCAGGTTACTGTACCAGTTAATACTATAGTGAATTGGTCAGGTTACTAACGTTACTGTACCAGTTAATACTATAGTGAATTGGTCAGGTTACTGTACCAGTTAATACTATAGTGAATTGGTCAGGTTACTAACGTTACTGTACCAGTTAATACTATAGTGAATTGGTCAGGTTACTGTACCAGTTAATACTATAGTGAATTGGTCAGGTTACTAACGTTACTGTACCAGTTAATACTATAGTGAATTGGTCAGGTTACTGTACCAGTTAATACTATAGTGAATTGGTCAGGTTACTAACGTTACTGTACCAGTTAATACTATAGTGAATTGGTCAGGTTACTGTACGAGTTAATACTATAGTGAATTGGTCAGGTTACTATCGTTACTGTACCAGTTAATACTATAGTGAATTGGTCAGGTTACTAACGTTACTGTACCAGTTAATACTATAGTGAATTGGTCAGGTTACTGTACCAGTTAATACTATAGTGAATTGGTCAGGTTACTAACGTTACTGTACCAGTTAATACTATAGTGTTACTGTACCAGTTAATACTATAGTGAATTGGTCAGGTTACTGTACCAGTTAACACTATAGTGAATTGGTCAGGTTACTGTACCAGATAACACTAGTGAATTGGTCAGGTTACTGTACTAGTTAATACTATAGTGAATTGGTCAGGTTACTGTACCAGTTAATACTATAGTGAATTGGTCAGGTTACTGTACCAGTTAATACTATAGTGAATTGGTCAGGTTACTGTACCAGTTAATACTATAGTGAATTGGTCAGGTTACTAACGTTACTGTACCAGTTAATACTATAGTGAATTGGTCAGGTTACTGTACCAGTTAATACTATAGTGAATTGGTCAGGTTACTAACGTTACTGTACCAGTTAATACTATAGTGAATTGGTCAGGTTACTGTACCAGTTAATACTATAGTGAATTGGTCAGGTTACTGTACCAGTTAATACTATAGTGAATTGGTCAGGTTACTGTACCAGTTAATACTATAGTGAATTGGTCAGGTTACTGTACCAGTTAATACTATAGTGAATTGGTCAGGTTACTAATGTTACTGTACCAGTTAATACTATAGTGAATTGGTCAGGTTACTGTACTAGTTAATACTATAGTGAATTGGTCAGGTTACTGTACCAGTTAATACTATAGTGAATTGGTCAGGTTACTGTACCAGTTAATACTATAGTGAATTGGTCAGGTTACTGTACCAGTTAATACTATAGTGAATTGGTCACTATAGTGTTACTAACGTTACTGTACCAGTTAATACTATAGTGAATTGGTCAGGTTACTGTACCAGTTAATACTATAGTGAATTGGTCAGGTTACTAATGTTACTGTACCAGTTAATACTATAGTGAATTGGTCAGGTTACTGTACCAGTTAATACTATAGTGAATTGGTCAGGTTACTGTACTAGTTAATACTATAGTGAATTGGTCAGGTTACTAATGTTACTGTACCAGTTAATACAATAGTGAATTGGTCAGGTTACTAATGTTACTGTACCAGTTAATACTATAGTGAATTGGTCAGGTTACTGTACCAGTTAATACTATAGTGAATTGGTCAGGTTACTGTACCAGTTAATACTATAGTGAATTGGTCAGGTTATTTATGTTACTGTACCAGTTAATACTATAGTGAATTGGTCAGGTTACTGTACCAGTTAATACTATAGTGAATTGGTCAGGTTACTGTACCAGTTAATACTATAGTGAATTGGTCAGGTTACTAATGTTACTGTACCAGTTAATACTATAGTGAATTGGTCAGGTTACTGTACCAGATAATACTATAGTGAATTGGTCAGGTTACAGTTAATACTATAGTGAATTGGTCAGGTTACTGTACCAGTTAATACTATAGTGAATTGGTCAGGTTACTAACGTTACTGTACCAGTTAATACTATAGTGAATTGGTCAGGTTACTGTACCAGTTAATACTATAGTGAATTGGTCAGGTTACTAACGTTACTTACTGTGAATTGGTCCAGTTAATACTATAGTGAATTGGTCAGGTTACTGTACCAGTTAATACTATAGTGAATTGGTCAGGTTACTATCGTTACTGTACCAGTTAATACTATAGTGAATTGGTCAGGTTACTAACGTTACTGTACCAGTTAATACTATAGTGAATTGGTCAGGTTACTGTACCAGTTAATACTATAGTGAATTGGTCAGGTTACTAACGTTACTGTACCAGTTAATACTATAGTGAATTGGTCAGGTTACTGTACCAGTTAACACTATAGTGAATTGGTCAGGTTACTGTACCAGATAACACTAGTGAATTGGTCAGGTTACTGTACTAGTTAATACTATAGTGAATTGGTCAGGTTACTGTACCAGTTAATACTATAGTGAATTGGTCAGGTTACTGTACCAGTTAATACTATAGTGAATTGGTCAGGTTACTGTACCAGTTAATACTATAGTGAATTGGTCAGGTTACTAACGTTACTGTACCAGTTAATACTATAGTGAATTGGTCAGGTTACTTACCAGTTAATACTATAGTGAATTGGTCAGGTAACGTTACTGTACCAGTTAATACTATAGTGAATTGGTCAGGTTACTAACGTTACTGTACCAGTTAATACTATAGTGAATTGGTCAGGTTACTAACGTTACTGTACCAGTATACTATAGTGAATACTATAGTGAATTGGTCAGGTTACTGTACCAGTTAATACTATAGTGAATTGGTCAGGTTACTAACGTTACTGTACCAGTTAATACTATAGTGAATTGGTCAGGTTACTGTACTAGTTAATACTATTGTGAATTGGTCAGGTTACTGTACCAGTTAATACTATAGTGAATTGGTCAGGTTACTGTACTAGTTAATACTATAGTGAATTGGTCAGGTTACTGTACCAGTTAATACTATAGTGAATTGGTCACGTTACTAACGTTACTGTACCAGTTAATACTATAGTGAATTGGTCAGGTTACTGTACCAGTTAATACTATAGTGAATTGGTCAGGTTACTAACATTACTGTACCAGTTAATACTATAGTGAATTGGTCAGGTTACTGTACCAGTTAATACTATAGTGAATTGGTCAGGTTACTGTACCAGTTAATACTATAGTGAATTGGTCAGGATACTAACGTTACTGTACCAGTTAATACTATAGTGAATTGGTCAGGTTACTAACGTTACTGTACCAGTTAATACTATAGTGAATTGGTCAGGTTACTGTACCAGTTAATACTATAGTGAATTGGTCAGGTTACTGTACCAGTTAATACTATAGAGAATTGGTCAGGTTACTGTACCAGTTAATACTATAGAGAATTGGTCAGGTTACTGTACCAGTTAATACTATAGTGAATTGGTCAGGTTACTGTACCAGTTAATACTATAGTGAATTGGTCAGGTTACTAACGTTACTGTACCAGTTAATACTATAGTGAATTGGTCAGGTTACTGTACCAGTTAATACTATAGTGAATTGGTCAGGTTACTGTACCAGTATGAATTGGAAGTTACAGGTCTGTGAGAGCCAGAAATCTTGCACAATTGGTGGCTGACTAAATACTTTTTTGCCCCACTCATCAGGTATCTGACCCCCCAGGCCTTATGTAGTAGTACCGTGCTGCTATATACCATCAGGTAGCTGACCCCCCAGGCCTTATGTAGTAGTACCGTGCTGCTATATATCATCAGGTAGCTGACCCCCCCAGGCCTTATGCTAAATGATGTCAGTACCGAGCTGTCATACATCATCAGGTAGCTCACCACCCATGTCTGTCATACGTCATCAGGTAGCTCACCACCCATGTCTGTCATACATCATCAGGTAGCTCACCACCCATGTCTGTCATACATCATCAGGTAGCTCACCACCCATGTCTGTCATACATCATCAGGTAGCTCACCACCCATGTCTGTCATACATCATCAGGTAGCTCACCACCCATGTCTGGCTCCCATGTAGATGAAGTGTTGTCAGAGAAAACAGCTGTATGTGGGTCTGTAACATGGTGAACGAAGACTGAGACCCTGAATGGGTTGAAGACTGACTCACTGAGACCCTGAATGGGTTGAAGACTGACTCACTGAGACCCTGAATGGGTTGAAGACTGACTCACTGAGACCCTGAATGGGTTGAAGACTGACTCACTGAGACCCTGAATGGGTTGAAGACTGACTCACTGAGACCCTGAATGGGTTGAAGACTGACTCACTGAGACCCTGAATGGGTTGAAGACTGAGACCCTGAATGGGTTGAAGACTGACTCACTGAGACCCTGAATGGGTTGAAGACTGAGGAGTGTGGCCGCGTGAGGCTGAGCTGAGAGACAGGATTGTTCTGGTCCTCAAAGGACCCATTCACACTCCAGAGCTTGGGTCGGGTCTGAGAAGGACACATTCACACTCCAGAGCTTGGGTCGGGTCTGAGAAGGACACATTCACACTCCAGAGCTTGGGTCGGGTCTGAGAAGGACACATTCACACTCCAGAGCTTGGGTCGGGTCTGAGAAGGACACATTCACACTCCAGAGCTTGGGTCGGGTCTGAGAAGGACACATTCACACTCCAGAGCTTGGGTCGGGTCTGAGAAGGACACACACCTGACAGTTCTCAGCATTCCTGGTTCTGACAACTGAGAGAAAAGCCTCTAAGGTCTAATACATGTAAACAGTGTGCAATTATATTATCTGTGTTGTTCTCCATGACTCCTACTCTTTTAAAACGGCAGAGGAATGGGTCAGTCTCTGGTGTTCTGGATTTTCAAAGTCAAATTCCAGAGGTGGTTGTTGTAGCTTGTCTCCTTCGGTTCACTTCATGCGATGAGTCATTCTCAGGATGCGTCCCAAATGGCACCCTATGCCCTACCCTAACCCCTAGCGCCCTGGTCAAAAGTCATGCACTATATAGGGAATAGGGTGTAATTTGGGTGGCACACTCAGTTCTCTCAAACTGTTATTTATTCATCAAGTCAGAGCGGCCTTCTGTGTCACGCACAGAGAGACACTTTAATGTCCCTGCCTGCCTGACAGCTACCATCCAAATTGGCCTGTTCTCTCTCTCTCTCTCTATCTCTCACTCTCACTCTCTCTCTCTGGCTCTTCCTATTTATCTCTCTCACTCTTCCCCCCCATCTTCTCTCAGTCTCTCTCTTTCTCTCACTGTCTCGCTTTCCCCCATCTGTGAGCAGAGAGAGACAGAGCGAATCCGCCCTCAAAGATGTCAAACATGACCCCCAGCCAGCATGGTCCCCCTGGCCGGGCGGCAGCGTGGCAGAGAGTGGGTGCAGACATCACCAGTCTTTTCTCTATGAGGTGGTAATTATGATTAATACTCTGGTCATTTCCCTCAGAGGCAGCTTGAACGCCTGCCACCAATCAGCCACCGCCGTTGTTCTAGAGACAAAAGGAGTGATGAATGGCTGGTTGCCAGGCACTGGTAGGGAGAGAGGGAGGGAGAGAGAGAGGGAGGTAGGGAGGGAGAGAGAGAGGTAGGCATGGAGTTAGGGAGAGAGGGATGGAGGGAGAAGGAGAGGGATGGAGGGAGAGGGGGAGAGAGAGGGAGGGAGGTAGGGAGAGAGGGAGGTAGGGAGAGAGGGAGAGGGAGAGAGGGAGGGAGAGAGGGAGGTAGGGAGAGAGGGAGGTGGGGAGAGAGGGAGGTGGGGAGAGAGGGAGAGAGGTATAGAGGAGAGAGAGAGAGCGAGAGCGAGGTAGGCATGGAGGTAGGGATGAAGGGAGGCAGGCATGGAGGTAGGGAGAGAGGGAGAATGGATGCAGACAGTGAGGTAGGGAGAGAGGGAGAATGGAGGCAGACAGTGAGGTAGGGAGAGAGGGAGAATGGAGGCAGACAGTGAGGTAGGGGAGAGGGAGAATGGAGGCAGACAGTGAGGTAGAGAGGGAGAATGGAGGCAGACAGTGAGGTAGGGAGAGTGGGAGAATGGATGCAGACAGTGAGGTAGGGAGAGAGGGAGAATGGAGGCAGACAGTGAGGTAGGGAGAGGGAGAATGGAGGCAGACAGTGAGGTAGAGAGGGAGAATGGAGGCAGACAGTGAGGTAGAGAGGGAGAATGGAGGCAGACAGTGAGGTAGAGAGGGAGAATGGAGGCAGACAGTGAGGTAGGGAGAGTGGGAGAATGGATGCAGACAGTGAGGTAGGGAGAGAGAGAAGGGAGATAGGCATGGAGATAGGGAGAGAGGGAGAATGGAGGCAGACAGTGAGGTAGGGAGAGAGGGAGAATGGAGGCAGACAGTGAGGTAGGGAGAGAGGGAGGCAGACAGTGCGACCTGGCCAAGATAAAGCATAGCAGTTCGACACATACAACAACACAGAGTTACACTTGGAAAGAACAAAACATACAGTCAATAATACAGTAGAAAAAAAAGAAAACAAAGTCTATATGCATTGAGTGCAAATAAGGTCAAATAAGGGAGTTAAGGAAATAAATAGGCCATGGTGGCGAAGTAATTACAATATAGCAATTAAACACTGGAATGGTAGATGTGCAAAAGATGGATGTGCAAGTAGAGATACTGTGGTGCAAAAGGAGCAAAATAAATAAATACAGTATGGGGATGAGGTAGATAGATGGGCAGTATACAGATGGGCTATGAACAGGTGCAATGATCTGTGATATGTCTATGTCCTGTTAAATGTTCTTGTTACATACATGCTCATGCTAATTGCATTAGCCTACGTTAACTCAGCCTCATGCTAATTGCATTAGCCTACATTAATTCAACCTCATGCTAATTGCATTAGCCTACGTTAACTCAATCTCATGCTAATTGAATTAGCCTACGTTAGCTCAACCTCATACTAATTGCATTAGCCTACGTTAACTCAACCTCATGCTAATTGCATTAGCCAACGTTAACTCAACCCCATACTAATTGCATTAGCCTACGTTAACTCAACCTCATGCTAATTGCATTAGCCAACGTTAACTCAACCTCATGCTAATTGCATTAGCCTACGTTAGCTCAACCCCATACTAATTGCATTAGCCTACGTTAACTCAACCTCATGCTAATTGCATTAGCCTACGAAACTCAACCTCATGCTAATTGCATTAGCCTACGTTAACTCAGCCTCATGCTAATTGCATTAGCCTACGTTAACTCAACCTCATGCTAATTGCATTAGCCTACGTTAACTCAACATGCTAATTGCATTAGCCTACGTTAGCTCAACCTCATACTAATGGGCATTAGCCTACGCTAACTCAACCTCATGCTAATTGCATTAGCCTACGTTAACTCAACCTCATGCTAATTGCATTAGCCTACGTTAACTCAACCTCATGCTAATTGCATTAGCCTACGTTAGCTCAACCTCATACTAATTGCATTAGCCCACGTTAACTCAACCTCATGCTAATTGCATTAGCCTACGTTAACTCAACCTCATGCTAATTGCATTAGCCTACGTTAACTCAACCTCATGCTAATTGCATTAGCCTACGTTAACTCAACCTCATGCTAATTGCATTAGCCTACGTTAACTCAACCTCATGCTAATTGCATTAGCCTACGTTAACTCAACCTCATGCTAATTGCATTAGCCTACGTTAACTCAACCTCATGCTAATTGCATTAGCCTACGTTAACTCAACCTCATTTTAATTGCATTAGCCTACGTTAACTCAACCTCATGCTAATTGCATTAGCCTACGTTAACTCAACCTCATGCTAATTGCATTAGCCTACGTTAACTCAACCTCATGCTAATCGCATTAGCCTACGTTAGCTCAACTGTTCCGTGGAAGGTACACCGATCCTGAAGAAGAGGCGGTGGGGAGCGACGATATCGCAGGTTATACCTTCCACGCTGTATCACAACCGGCCGTGATTGGGAATCCCACAGGGCGGCGCACAATTGGCCCAGGGTTGTCCGAGGTTGGGCAAGGTAGGCCGTCATTGTAAATAAGAATGTGTTCTTAACTGACTTACTGAGTTATATATATATATATATTTTTTTTTAAATCAGACCTGCTCCTTAAAGTTTGCAGTTTGGTTTAAAAACAATATTTAGCTCAAAACGTATTGTTTTACCACTAAGTGTGTGTACATTACTGTAATTATACTTGGGATATTGTTTTACCACTAAGTGTGTGTACATTACTGTAATTATACTTGGGATATTGTTTTACCATTAAGTGTGTGTACATTACTGTAATTATACTTGGGATATTGTTTTACCACTAAGTGTGTGTACATTACTGTAATTATACTTGGGATATTGTTTTACCATTAAGTGTGTGTACATTACTGTAATTATACTTGGGATATTGTTTTACCACTAAGTGTGTGTACATTACTGTAATTATACTTGGGATATTGTTTTACCACTAAGTGTGTGTACATTACTGTAATTATACTTGGGATATTGTTTTACCATTAAGTGTGTGTACATTACTGTAATTATACTTGGGATATTGTTTTACCACTAAGTGTGTGTACATTACTGTAATTATACTTGGGATATTGTTTTACCATTACGTGTGTGTACATTACTGTAATTATACTTGGGATATTGTTTTACCATTAAGTGTGTGTACATTACTGTAATTATACTTGGAATGTTGTTTTACAACAAGAAAAGTAAATACATTGCTGGATTGGAAGTGTTTGGAAATGAAAGGCTTGTCTGAGGTGAGTCTGGCTGGGTGGTGGTGGTGTCAGGAGAATGAGACTGTCTACCATGAAACAATGGAATAATGGATCTCTCAACAGGAGAATGAGACTGTCTACCATGAAACAATGGAAGAATTCACCTCTCAACAGGAGAATGAGACTGTCTACCATGAAACAATGTAATAATGGATCTCTCAACAGGAGAATGAGACTGTCTACCATGAAACAATGGAATAATGGATCTCAACAGGAGAATGAGACTGTCTACCATGAAACAATGGAATAATGGATCTCTCAACAGGAGAATGAGACTGTCTACCATGAAACAATGGAATAATTCACCTCTCAACAGGAGAATGAGACTGTCTACCATGAAATAATGGATCTCTCAACAGGAGAATGAGACTGTCTATGAGACTGTCATGAAACAATGGAGGAATTCACCTCTCAACAGGAGAGCTCAGTGTTTAGAAACATGCTTGAAGTGGTATGAGGTGGCTGGTTGAGTGGAGTGGTACCAGGTGAATGATACTTGTCTGTTGTAGTCTGAGTGGTTTGTGGATTGATTGCGTAGGTTTGCATTATATGGAACAATACCCCCATCCCTCTAAAGGCCCGAGAGAATGTTATGCTCAGTGGTTAGAAACACGACTGCAGTGGTAACTGATGGTGTCAGAGTGGTGTGTGGATGGATAGATAACACTGAAGCCTGTTGGACCCTACTGTCATAGATAACACTGAAGCCTGCTGGACCCTACTGTCATAGATAACACTGAAGCCTGCTGGACCCTACTGTCATAGATAACACTGAAGCCTGTTGGACCCTACTGTCAGAGTGGTGTGTGGATGGATAGATAACACTGAAGCCTGCTGGACCCTACTGTCATAGATAACACTGAAGCCTGTTGGACCCTACTGTCAGAGTGGTGTGTGGATGGATAGATAACACTGAAGCCTGCTGGACCCTACTGTCATAGATAACACTGAAGCCTGTTGGACCCTACTGTCAGAGTGGTGTGATGGATAGATAACACTGAAGCCTGCTGGACCCTACTGTCATAGATAACACTGAAGCCTGCTGGACCCTACTGTCATAGATAACACTGAAGCCTGCTGGACCCTACTGTCATAGATAACACTGAAGCCTGCTGGACCCTACTGTCAGATAACACTGAAGCCTGCTCATAGATAACACTGAAGCCTGCTGGACCCTACTGTCATAGATAACACTGAAGCCTGCTGGACCCTACTGTCATAGATAACACTGAAGCCTGCTGGACCCTACTGTCATAGATAACACTGAAGCCTGTTGGACCCTACTGTCATAGATAACACTGAAGCCTGCTGGACCCTACTGTCATAGATAACACTGAAGCCTGCTGGACCCTACTGTCAGAGTGGTGTGTGGATGGATAGATAACACTGAAGCCTGCTGGACCCTACTGTCATAGATAACACTGAAGCCTGCTGGACCCTACTGTCATAGATAACACTGAAGCCTGTTGGACCCTACTGTCATAGATAACACTGAAGCCTGCTGGACCCTACTGTCAGAGTGGTGTGTGGATGGATAGATAACACTGAAGCCTGCTGGACCCTACTGTTATAGATAACACTGAAGCCTGCTGGACCCTACTGTCATAGATAACACTGAAGCCTGCTGGACCCTACTGTCATAGATAACACTGAAGCCTGTTGGACCCTACTGTCATAGATAACACTGAAGCCTGTTGGACCCTACTGTCAGAGTGGTGTGTGGATGGATAGACAACACTGAAGCCTGCTGGACCCTACTGTCAGAGTGGTGTGTAGATGGATAGATAACACTGAAGCCTGCTGGTGTGTAAACACTATTAAACTGAATAGATGTCTGTCTGAGTGTATATGGAACTAAACACTATTAAACTGGATAGATGTCTGTCTGAGTGTGGAACTAAACACTATTAAACTGGATAGATGTCTGTCTGAGTGTGGAACTAAACACTATTAAACTGGATAGATGTCTGTCTGAGTGTGGAACTAAACACTATTAAACTGGATAGATGTCTGTCTGAGTGTATATGGAACTAAACACTATTAAACTGGATAGATGTCTGAGTGTGGAACTAAACACTATTAAACTGGATAGATGTCTGAGTGTGGAACTAAACACTATTAAACTGGATAGATGTCTGAGTGTGGAACTAAACACTATTAAACTGGATAGATGTCTGAGTGTGGAACTAAACACTATTAAACTGGATAGATGTCTGAGTGTGGAACTAAACACTATTAAACTGGATAGATGTCTCTTTGTCTTATTGACTTTGAATCATAGAATATTTTCTCTTCTCAAAATGGTGTTTATTTCTGTAAAGTATTTACACATGACTTGACGCAAGTCCTGGATGCAGTGTGTGTGTATGTTTGTGTGTGTGTGTGTGTGTTTTATATCCAGAAACAGAACTAGGTCCAAAGCAAAGAGGCAGAGCTAACACAGTTCTTTAGAAGTGCACCTGGTTTGTTTTTCCAAATGTGTTATTCTGCCTAAGGGAGAGACAGGATAGAGACAGGATGAGAGAGGGAGAGACAGGATGAGAGGGAGAGAGACAGGATGAGAGAGGGAGAGACAGGATGAGAGAGGGAGAGACAGGATGAGAGGGAGAGACAGGATGAGAGGGAGAGACAGGATGAGAGAGGGAGAGACAGGATGAGAGAGGGGAGACAGTCCTGAGAGTGGGAGAGACAGGATGAGAGGGAGAGACAGGATGAGATGAGGGAGAGACAGGATGAGAGGGAAGACAGGATGAAGACTGGGAGAGACAGGATGAGAGAGGGAGAGACAAACAGGATGAGAAGGGATAGACAGACAGGATGAGAGAGGGAGAGACAGACAGGATGAGAGAGGGAGAGACAGACAGGATGAGAGAGGGAGAGACAGACAGGAAGAGAGAGGGAGAGACAGGAAGAGAGAGGGAGAGACAGACAGGAAGAGAGAGGGAGAGACAGGATGAGAGAGGGAGAGACAGGATGAGAGAGGGAGAGACAGGATGAGAGAGGGAGAGACAGGAAGAGAGAGGGAGAGACAGGATGAGAGAGGGAGAGACAGGATGAGAGAGGGAGAGACAGGATGAGAGAGGATGAGACAGGAAGATGAGAGGGAGAGACAGGATGAGAGAGGGGAGAGAGACAGGATGAGAGAGGGAGAGACAGGATGAGAGAGAGGGAGAGACAGGATGAGAGAGGGAGAGACAGGAAGAGAGAGGGAGAGACAGGATGAGAGAGGGAGAGACAGGATGAGAGAGGGAGAGACAGGATGAGAGGGAGAGACAGGATGAGAGAGGGAGAGACAGGATGAGAGGGAGAGACAGGATGAGAGAGAGAGACAGGATGAGAGAGGGAGAGACAGGATGAGAGAAGGAGAGATGGGATGAGAGGAGTGAGAGACAGGAAGAGACAGGATGAGAGACAGGATGAGAGAGAGGGAGAGAGACAGGATGGGAGAGGGGAGAGACAGGAAGAGAGAGGGAGAGACAGGAAGAGAGAGGGAGAGACAGGAAGAGAGAGGGAGAGACAGGAAGAGAGAGGGAGAGAGAGGGAGAGACAGGATGAGAGAGGGAGAGACAGGATGGGAGAGAGAGGAGAGACAGACAGGAGAGAGAGGGAGAGACAGGATGAGAGAGGGAGAGACAGGAAGAGAGAGGGAGAGACAGGAGAGAGAGAGAGACAGGATGAGAGAGGGAGAGACAGGATGAGAGAGGGAGAGACAGGAGAGAGAGGGAGAGACAGGAAGAGAGAGGGAGAGACAGGAAGAGAGAGGGAGAGACAGGAAGAGAGAGGGAGAGACAGGAAGAGAGAGGGAGAGACAGGAAGAGAGAGGGAGAGACAGGAAGAGAGAGGGAGAGACAGAGAGGGAGAGAGAGGAGAGAGGGAGAGACAGACAGGAAGAGAGAGGGAGAGACAGGAAGAGAGAGGGAGAGACAGGAAGAGAGAGGGAGAGACAGGAAGAGAGAGAGAGAGGAGAGACAGGATGAGAGAGGGAGAGACAGGAGAGAGAGGGAGAGACAGGAAGAGAGAGGGAGAGACAGGAGAGAGAGAGACAGGAGAGAGAGACAGGAGAGACAGGATGAGAGAGGGAGAGACAGGATGAGAGAGGGAGAGACAGGATGAGAGAGGGAGAGACAGGATGAGAGAGGGAGAGACAGGAAGAGAGAGGGAGAGACAGGAAGAGAGAGGGAGAGACAGGAAGAGAGAGGGAGAGACAGGAAGAGAGAGGGAGAGACAGACAGGATGAGAGAGGGAGAGACAGACAGGATGAGAGAGGGAGAGACAGACAGGAAGAGAGAGGGAGAGACAGACCGGAAGAGAGAGGGAGAGACAGACAGGATGAGAGAGGGAGAGACAGGAAGAGAGAGGGAGAGACAGGATGAGAGAAGGAGAGACAGGATGAGAGAGGGAGAGACATGATGAGAGAGGGAGAGACAGGAAGAGAGAAGGAGAGATGGGATGAGAGAGGAGAGACAGGAAGAAAGAGGGAGAGACAGGAGAGAGAGAGGAGAGACAGGATGAGAGAAGGAGAGATGGGATGAGAGAAGGAGAGACAGGAAGAGAGAGGGAGAGACAGGAAGAGAGAGGGAGAGACAGGAAGAGAGAGGGAGAGACAGGAAGAAAGAGGGAGAGACCGGAAGAGAGAGGAGAGACAGGAAGAGACAGGATGAGAGACAGGAAGAGACAGGATGGGAGAGAGAGGAAGAGACAGGATGGGAGAGGGAGAGACAGGAAGAGAGGGAGAGACAGGAAGAGAGAGGGAGAGACAGGATGAGAGAGGGAGAGACAGGAAGAGAGAGGGAGAGACAGGATGAGAGAGGGAGAGACAGGATGGGAGAGGGAGAGACAGGATGAGAGAGGGAGAGACAGGAAGAGAGAGGGAGAGACAGACAGGATGAGAGAGGGAGAGACAGGATGAGAGAGGGAGAGACAGGATGAGAGAGGGAGAGACAGGATGAGAGAGGGAGAGACAGGATGAGAGAGGGAGAGACAGGAAGAGAGAGGGAGAGACAGGAAGAGAGAGGGAGAGACAGGAAGAGAGAGGGAGAGACAGGAAGAGAGGGAGAGACAGGAAGAGAGAGGGAGAGACAGGATGAGAGAGGGAGAGACAGGAAGAGAGAGGGAGAGACAGGATGAGAGAGGGAGAGACAGGAAGAGAGAGGGAGAGACAGGAAGAGAGAGGGAGAGACAGGAGAGAGAGGGAGAGACAGGAGAGAGAGGGAGAGACAGGAAGAGAGAGGAGAGACAGGAAGAGAGAGGGAGAGAGAGGGAGACAGGATGAGAGAGGGAGAGACAGGAAGAGAGAGGGAGAGACAGGAAGAGAGAGGGAGAGACAGGAAGAGAGAGGGAGAGACAGGAAGAGAGAGGGAGAGACAGGATGAGAGAGGGAGAGACAGGAAGAGAGAGGGAGAGACAGGAAGAGAGAGGGAGAGAGAGACAGGAGAGAGAGAGAGGGAGAGACAGGAAGAGAGAGGGAGAGACAGGAAGAGAGAGGGAGAGACAGGAAGAGAGAGGGAGAGACAGGAAGAGAGAGGGAGAGACAGGAAGAGAGAGAGAGAGGGAGAGACAGGATGAGAGAGGGAGAGACAGGAAGAGAGAGGGAGAGACAGGAAGAGAGAGGGAGAGACAGGAAGAGAGAGGGAGAGACAGGATGAGAGAGGGAGAGACAGGAAGAGACAGGATGAGAGAGGGAGAGACAGGATGAGAGAGGGAGAGACAGGATGAGAGAGGGAGAGACAGGAAGAGAGAGGGAGAGACAGACAGGATGAGAGAGGGAGAGACAGGAAGAGAGAGGGAGAGACAGGAAGAGAGAGGGAGAGACAGGATGAGAGAGGGAGAGACAGGATGAGAGAAGGAGAGATGGGATGAGAGAAGGAGAGACAGGAAGAGAGAGGGAGAGACAGGAAGAGAGAGGGAGAGACAGGATGAGAGAAGGAGAGATGGGATGAGAGAAGGAGAGACAGGAAGAGAGAGGGAGAGACAGGAAGAGAGAGGGAGAGACAGGAAGAGAGAGGGAGAGACAGGAAGAGAGAGGGAGAGACAGAGGATGAGAGAGAGGGAGAGACAGGATGAGAGACAGGAAGAGACAGGATGGGAGAGAGAGGAAGAGACAGGATGGGAGAGGGAGAGACAGGAAGAGAGAGGGAGAGACAGGAAGAGAGAGGGAGAGACAGGAAGAGAGAGAGAGAGGGAGAGACAGGATGAGAGAGGGAGAGACAGGATGGGAGAGAGAGGAGAGAGAGGGAGAGAGAGGGAGAGACAGGATGAGAGAGGGAGAGACAGGAAGAGAGAGGGAGAGACAGGAAGACAGAGAAGGATGAGAGAGGGAGAGACAGGATGAGAGAGGGAGAGACAGGATGAGAGAGGGAGAGACAGGATGAGAGAGGGAGAGACAGGATGAGGAGAGAGGGAGAGACAGGAAGAGAGAGGGAGAGACAGGAAGAGAGAGGGAGAGAAGGAGAGACAGGGAGAGAGAGGGAGAGACAGGGAGAGAGAGGGAGAGACAGGATGGAGAGACAGGGAGAGAGGGAGAGAGGAAGAGAGAGGGAGAGACAGGAAGGAGAGAGAGAGGGAGAGACAGGATGAGAGAGGGAGAGACAGGAAGAGAGAGGGAGAGACAGGAAGAGAGAGGGAGAGACAGGAAGAGAGAGGGAGAGACAGGATGAGAGAGGGAGAGACAGGATGAGAGAGGGAGAGACAGGATGGGGAGAGAGAGGAAGAGAGAGGGAGAGACAGGAAGAGAGAGGGAGAGACAGGAGAGAGAGGAAGGGAGAGAAAGGATGAGAGAGGGAGAGACAGGATGAGAGAGGGAGAGACAGGGAAGAGACAGACAGGATGAGAGAGGGAGAGACAGGATGAGAGAGGAGAGAGAGGAGAGACAGGAGAGAGAGGAGAGAGGGAGACAGGATGAGAGAGGGAGAGACAGGATGAGAGAGGGAGAGACAGGATGAGAGAGGGAGAGACAGGAAGAGAGAGGGAGAGACAGGAAGAGAGAGGGAGAGACAGGAAGAGACAGGAGAGAGAGGGAGAGACAGGAAGGACCGGAAGAGAGAGGGAGAGACAGGATGAGAGAGGGAGAGACAGGATGAGAGAGGGAGAGACAGGAAGAGAGAGGGAGAGACAGGAAGAGAGAGGGAGAGAGAAGAGAGAGAAAGGAGAGAGGGAGAGACAGGATGAGAGAGGGAGAGACAGGAAAAGAGGGAGAAACAGGATGAGAGAGGGAGAGACAGGATGAGAGAGGGAGAGACAGGAAGGGAGAGAGGGGAGAGACAGGAAGAGAGAGGGAGAGACAGGAGAGGGAGAGAGGAGAGACAGGATGAGAGAGGGAGAGACAGGATGAGAGAGGGAGAGACAGGATGAGAGAGGGAGAGACAGGATGAGAGAGGGAGAGGGATGGGAGAGGGAGAGGGAGAGACAGGAGAGGGAGAGACCGGAAGAGAGAGGGAGAGACAGACAGGATGAGAGAGGGAGAGACAGACAGGAAGAGAGAGGGAGAGACAGACAGGAAGAGAGAGGGAGAGACAGGAAGAGAGAGGGAGAGAGAGACAGGATGAGAGAGGGAGAGACAGGAAGAGAGAGACAGGAAGAGAGAGGGAGAGACAGGAAGAGAGAGACAGGAAGAGAGAGGGAGAGACAGGAAGAGAGAGGGAGAGACAGGATGAGAGAGGGAGAGACAGGAAAAGAGGGAGAAACAGGATGAGAGGGGGAGAAAACAAGAGATATACTCCCCGAGGCTGCTACTGTAACAGTGGTGTGTGCGTGCGTCTGTTTATCATTATATTCCTTCCCCCTCTTCTCCTCCCTCCATCCACCCTTCTCTCCATCATCATCTTTCCCTCTTACCTCCAGACCACCCACCACCCACCACACACCACCCACCACCCACACAGAGAGAGAACCACTTCATTTCACTTCCATTAGGGAGAATATTCATGAGCACATTAACAATTACTGTTTTCTTCTTCTCTCACTCATTTTCCCCGCCTGAGGTAGATTTTGATAGCTTGAGAAAACCGGGGAAATAATGTTGTCTTTCTTTCTCCTGTGTGCGAAGCGTGTCGACGGACCAATTAAATGGAAATACGTTCAAATAATTGTTGTGGGTTTGAGTTGGGAAACAGGAGTCTGATAAGAGGGTGTTTTTCTGAGTAGCTGGCCAAGCCTTCTGGACTGAGACGATCTGGGAACCTATTATGATTGACAAGTGATGTGAATGGCTTTCTCCCCTCTAGGGAGAAGCTCTATCTCTCTCCTGTCTCCCAGGCTCTCTCTCTCTCTCATTCTATTCTCTCTCCTGTCTCCCAGGCACTCTCTCTCTCTCTCTCATTCTATTTCTCTCTCTCATTCTATTTCTCTCTCCTGTCTCCCAGGCACTCTCTCTCTCTCTCTCTCATTCTATCTCTCTCTCTCATTCTATTCTCTCTCCTGTCTCCCAGGCACTCTCTCTCTCTCTCATTCTATTTCTCTCTCTCATTCTATTCTCTCTCCTGTCTCCCAGGCACTCTCTCTCTCTCATTCTATTCTCTCTCCTGTCTCCCAGGCACTCTCTCTCTCTCTCTCATTCTATTTCTCTCTCTCATTCTATTCTCTCTCCTGTCTCCCAGGCACTCTCTCTCTCATTCTATTTCTCTCTCCTGTCTCCCAGGCACTCTCTCTCTCTCATTCTATTTCTCTCTCTCATTCTATTCTCTCTCCTGTCTCCCAGGCACTCTCTCTCTCTCTCTCATACTATTTCTCTCTCCTGTCTCCCAGGCACTCTCTCTTCTCTCTCTCTCATTCTATTTCTCTCTCCTGTCTCCCAGGCACTCTCTCTCTCTCATTCTATTTCTCTCTCATTCAATCCCCCCCATCTCCCAGGCACTCTCTCTCTAATTCCATTCTATTTCTCTCTCTCATTCTATTTCTCTCTCATTCTATTCATTCTATTTCTCTCATTCTCTCTCGTTCTATTTCTCTCTCGTTCTATTTCTCTCTCATTCTATTCTCTCTCTCTCATTCTATTTCTCTCTCTCATTCTATTTCTCTCTCTCATTCTATTCTCTCTCTCTCATTCTATTTCTCTCTCTCATTCTATTTCTCTCATTCTATTTCTCTCTCTCATTCTATTTCTCTCTCTCATTCTATTTCTCTCTCTCATTCTATTTCTCTCTCTCATTCTATTCTCTCTCTCTCATTCTATTTCTCTCTCTCATTCTATTCTCTCTCTCTCATTCTATTTCTCTCTCTCGTTCTATTTCTCTCTCGTTCTATTTCTCTCTCGTTCTATTTCTCTCTCATTCTATTCTCTCTCTCTCATTCTATTTCTCTCTCTCGTTCTATTTCTCTCTCTCTGTCTATTTCTCTCTCATTCTATTTCTCCCTCTCATTCTATTTCTCTCATTCTATTTCTCTCTCTCATTCTATTTCTCTCTCTCATTCTATTCTATTTCTCTCTCTCATTCTATTTTCTCTCATTCTATTCTATTTCTCATTCTATTTCTCTCATTCTATTTTCTCTCTCATTCTATTTCTCTCTCTCATTCTATTTCTCTCTCTCATTCTATTTCTCTCTCTCATTCTATTTCTCTCTCATTCTATTTCTCTCTCTCATTCTATCTCTCTCTCTCATTCTATTTCTCTCTCATTCTATTTCTCTCTCTCATTCTATTTCTCTCTCTCATTCTATTCTCTCTCATTCTATTTCTCTCTCATTCTATTTCTCTCTCTCATTCTATTTCTCTCTCTCATTCTATTTCTCTCTCTCATTCTATTCTCTCTCTCTCATTCTATTTCTCTCTCTCATTCTATTTCTCTCTCTCATTCTATTTCTCTCTCTCATTCTATTTCTCTCTCTCATTCTATTTCTCTCTCATTCTATTTCTCGTTCTTTCTCTCCAGAAGATAAAAAGAGAGAGGTCACATAAGTGACAAGAGGATAGAACATGATGGAAATGTTTTGTGCTGTTCTAATAACCAATTTCTGTGTTCATGTAAGTGACTGACTGAAAGAATCCTCACTTACCAGTATCTGCAATTTACAGTAGGCACAGACCTTGTTTTGAGAAGGAAAGGTGTCTCCGTTTATAATCTCATTACAGAGGTACAGATCAGGGAGTCAGAGGGTTAATCTCCAGGGAGAAATCCCCACCATCCAGCAGACCCAATCTGGTGACGTGTGTTATTGAAGCAGGACAACAACAAAGACAAGAAAACAACAGCAGTACAACATATCACTGGAGGTGGGAAAACTTCAAATCATTTAGAGTGACTGTCATCCATTACCAACATATTTTATTCCTTTCGCTGACAGGCATGTGAAGAAAACTATTAGCATATTTACCAAAGGGCCCCAGGGGACCGGTAATTCCCCCTTTGGACACATGACTCACATCATGATGGGTGGATAGAGAGAGAGGTGTCTTTGTAGAGCAGATGTCTCTATCTCCTGGTGGTTCTGGCTCCTATCTCCTGGTGGTTCTGGCTCCTATCTCCTGGTGGTTCTGGCTCCTATCTCCTGGTGGTTCTGGCTGCTATCTCCTGGTGGTTCTGGCTCCTATCTCCTGGTGGTTCTGGCTGCAATCTGCTGGTGGTTCTGGCTGCTATCTCCTGGTGGTTCTGGCTGCTATCTCCTGCATGGTGGTTCTGGCTGCTATCTCCTGTATGGTGGTTCTGGCTCCTATCTCCTGGTGGTTCTGGCACCTATCTCCTGGTGGTTCTGGCACCTATCTCCTGGTGGTTCTGGCTCCTATCTCCTGGTGGTTCTGGCTCATATCTCCTGGTGGTTCTGGCTCTCCTGGTGGTTCTGGCTCCTATCTCCTGGTGGTTCTGGCTCCTATCTCCTGGTGGTTCTGGCTCCTATCTCCTGGTGGTTCTGGCTCATATCTCCTGGTGGTTCTGGCTGCTATCTCCTGGTGGTTCTGGCTGCTATCTCCTGGTGGTTCTGGCTCCTATCTCCTGGTGGTTCTGGCTGCTATCTCCTGGTGGTTCTGGCTGCTATCTCCTGGTGGTTCTGGCTGCCATCTCCTGGTGGTTCTGGCTCCTATCTCCTGGTGGTTCTGGCTCCTATCTCCTGGTGGTTCTGGCTCCTATCTCCTGGTGGTTCTGGCTCCTATCTCCTGGTGGTTCTGGCTGCTATCTCCTGGTGGTTCTGGCTCCTATCTCCTGGTGGTTCTGGCTGCTATCTCCTGGTGGTTCTGGCTGCTATCTCCTGGTGGTTCTGGCTCCTATCTCCTGGTGGTTCTGGCTCCTATCTCCTGGTGGTTCTGGCTGGCCTATCTCCTGGTGGTTCTGGCTCCTATCTCCTGGTGGTTCTGGCTGCTATCTCCTGGTGGTTCTGGCTGCTATCTCCTGGTGGTTCTGGCTCCTATCTCCTGGTGGTTCTGGCTCCTATCTCCTGGTGGTTCTGGCTGCTATCTCCTGGTGGTTCTGGCTCCTATCTCCTGGTGGTTCTGGCTCCTATCTCCTGGTGGTTCTGGCTCCTATCTCCTGGTGGTTCTGGCTCCTATCTCCTGGTGGTTCTGGCTCCTATCTCCTGGTGGTTCTGGCTCCTATCTCCTGGTTCTGGTTCTGGCTGGCTATCTCCTGGTGGTTCTGGCTGCTATCTCCTGGTGGTTCTGGCTGCTATCTCCTGGTGGTTCTGGCTGCTATCTCCTGGTGGTTCTGGCTGCTATCTCCTGGTGGTTCTGGCTGCTATCTCCTGGTGGTTCTGGCTGCTATCTCCTGGTGGTTCTGGCTGCTATCTCCTGGTGGTTCTGGCTATCTAATGCATGGTGGTGAGAATCACACTAGAGTGGAAATGATGAATGCTTCAGGGGAGCAGAGAGGAAGGATGGAGGGGAGTAGAGGGGAAGGAGGGAGGGGCGGGGAGCAGAGGGGAAGGAAGGAGGGAGGGGAGTAGAGGGGAAGGAGGGGAGGGGAGGGGAGGTGGTTCTGGGAGGGAGTAGAGGGGAAGGAGGGAGGGAGGGGAGTAGAGGGGAAGGAGGGAGGGAGGGGAGTAGATTGGAAGGAGGGAGGGGGAGGGAGGGGAGTAGAGGGGAAGGAGGGAGGGAGGGGAGTAGAGGGGAAGGAGGGAGGGGGAGGGAGGGGGAGTAGAGGGGAAGGAGGGAGGGGGGGAGGGAGGGGAAGAGGGGGGGAGGGAGGGGAGTAGAGGGGAAGGAGGGAGGGAGAGGGAGGGGGGGGGGTAGAGGGGAAGGAGGGAGGGGAGTAGAGGGGGGAAGGAGGGAGGGGAGTAGAGGGGAGGGGAAGAGGGGAGGGGGGGAAGGGGAAGAAGGGAGGGTAGTAGAGGGGAAGGAAGAGAAGAGAGTTGTGAATGGGGAAGAGGCGGGAAGGGGAGAGAGCGGGAAGGAGGAAGTGGTGGATGGGAGGGAAGAGAGGGGTGGCCAATGAGAGGTCAATGAACTCCACTGTTGACAGTGAGGTAATACTGTACTGTATTAATCCTATATCTCTACTGTACTGTATTAATCCTATATCTCTACTGTACTGTATTACTCATATCTATACTGTTGACAGTGAGGTAATATTGTACTGTATTAATCCTATATCTCTACTGTACTGTATTAATCCTATATCTGTACTGTTGACAGTGAGGTAATATTGTACTGTATTAATCCTATATCTCTACTGTTGACAGTGAGGTTGTACTGTATTAATCCTATATCTCGAATGTTGACAGTGAGGTAATATTGTACTGTATTAATCCTATATCTCTACTGTACTGTATTAATCCTATATCTATACTGTTGACAGTGAGGTAATATTGTACTGTATTAATCCTATATCTCTACTGTACTGTATTAATCCTATATCTCTACTGTTGACTGAGGTAATATTGTACTGTATTAATCCTATATCTCTACTGTTGACAGTGAGGTAATATTGTACTGTATTACTCACATCTATACTGTTGACTGAGGTAATATTGTACTGTATTAATCCTATATCTCTACTGTTGACAGTGAGGTAATATTGTACTGTATTAATCCTATATCTCTACTGTGACAGTGAGGTAATATTGACTGTATTAATCCTATATCTCTACTGTACTATATTAATCCTATATCTCTACTGTTGACTGAGGTAATATTGTACTGTATTAATCCTATATCTCTACTGTTGACAGTGAGGTAATATTGTACTGTATTACTCACATCTATACTGTTGACTGAGGTAATATTGTACTGTATTAATCCTATATCTCTACTGTTGACAGTGAGGTAATATTGTACTGTATTAATCCTATATCTCTACTGTTGACAGTGAGGTAATATTGTACTGTATTAATCCTATATCTCGACTGTTGACAGTGAGGTAATATTGTACTGTATTACTCCTATATCTCTACTGTACTGTATTAATCCTATATCTATACTGTTGACAGTGAGGTAATATTGTACGGTATTAATCCTGTGTCTCTACTGTACTGTATTAATCCTATATCTCTACTGTAGCCGATGGATGTATTGTAATGCTGTTTTAGAGATATATGCTGATAGAAATGTTAAAATGATAAACTCCCTTCTTGGGACTCAATCACCACACAAAACACACAAGGCAGCCTCTTTTTAGTGAAAACATTTATTAGAAAAATCAGATCATGGTTTGCTTGATATTCCCTCTGTAATATGTGATCATTTGACTGTATGTGTACAGATGTAGGATCTTAATTTGAGCCAGTTTGCTACAGTATGAAATGAACCCTGCATCAACAGGAAATGTGAATTATTACGTGGATTTTAATGAATTTACATTTTTGTCAGGGGTTGATAGATGGAAATCAAGTCTGAAATTTCAAAGTGGAAATTAGAAACTTTAGAAGCCTTTTAAAACCTCAAATACACAACAAGTTGTATATTTCCTGCATTGTAGGAAAGTTGTCCTGCAACACGGTGATCAAATTAAGATCCTGCATCTGTATTTACAGTGATGTTTTAAAGCGTATATATTTTTTTATCCCTGATGTTACGATTCTCTTTCAATCAGAGAGGAATAGAAATTCACCCACAAAGCGTGTATATATATATGTGTGTGTGTGTGTGTGTGTGTGTGTGTGTGTGTGTGTGTGTGTGTGTGTGTGTGTGTGTGTGTGTGTGTGTGTGTGTGTGTGTGTGTGTGTGTGTGTGTGTGTGTGTGTGTGTGTGTGTGTGTGTGTGTGTGTGTGTGTGTGTGTGTGTGTGTGTGTGTGTGTGTGTGTGTGTGTGTGTCTATAGTTTCTGTGTGTTAATAGATCAGAAAGGTGTGCTTTGTTCAAGACCCTCAACATGTGATTGGAGCAATCATTTTAGAGACAGACAAGACACACAGCGGGTCTTCTTGTTGTTGTTTTGTCGTGGTCAGAACAATGTCCTAGTCCCACTGCTACTGCTCTGCATTGTGTCTGTAATACACTGAGATTCCTGTCCTGGGCTGTGACTCCTCAGGAAGTTACATGTACAGGGTCTATGTTCACATTTCAGATATAGTCAGATGATTGTCAGAAAGCCTTGGCAGGACACTGGGTGTGTCTGGACGCTGTAACCCCTCCTCCACCGGTGTAGATAAGTCCTGTTATAGGTCATCTGTGTTGTTTGTGGGTGTGGCCTGTAAACATGTGCAGTGTTGTAAAAGACTTCAGATGTTAATATGCTCGTCACAGATTCATCATCACACATGTCCCCTTCCTCTCTTAACCCCCATCCACCCCCCCCATCCTTAACCCCCATCCACCCCCTCTCCTCTCTTAACCCCCATCCACCCCCCCTCTCCCTCTTAACCCCCATCCACCCCATCTCCTCTCTTAACCCCCCTCTCCTCTTAACCCCCCCATCCACCCCCATCCACCCCCCTCTCTTAACCCCCATCCACCCCCCTCCCCCACCCCATCTCCTCCTCTCTTAACCCCCCCATCCCCCCTCCCTCTTAACCCCCATCCACCCCCATCCTCTCTTAACCCCCCCCCACCCCCATCCACCCCCATCTCCCTCTTAACCCCCCCCCTCTCCTCTCCCCCCTCTCCTCTCTTAACCCCCATCCACCCCCCATCCCCCCCCTCTCCTCTCTTAACCCCCATCCACCCCCATCTCCTCTCTTAACCCCCATCCCCATCCACCCCCTTCCTCTCTTAACCCCCATCTCCTCTCTTAACCCCCATCCACCCCCATCTCCCCTCTCTTAACCCCCATCCACCCCCATCTCCTCTCTTAACCCCCATCCACCCCCCCATCTCCCCTCTCCTCTCTTAACCCCATCCACCCCCCCTCTCTTAACCCCCATCTCCTCTCTTAACCCCCATCCACCCCCTCCCCTCTCCTCTCTTAACCCCCATCCACCCCCTCTCCTCCTTAACCCCCATCCACCCCCATCTCCTCTTAACCCCCATCCACCCCCCCTTAACCCCCATCCACCCCCTCTCCTCTAACCCCCATCCAACCCCATCCACCCCCATCTCCTCTCTTAACCCCCATCCCATCTCTCTTAACCCCCCCATCCTCTCCTCTCTTAACCCCCATCTCCTCTCTTAACCCCCATCCACCCCCTCTCCTCTCTTAACCCCCATCCACCCCCTCTCCTCTCTTAATCCACCCCCATCCACCCCCCCTCCTCTCTTAACCCCCATCCACCCTTAACCCCCATCCACCCCCTCTCCTCTCTTAACCCCATCCACCCCCATCTCCTCTCTTAACCCCCATCCACCCCCTCCTCTCTTAACCCCCCATCCACCCCCATCTCCTCTCTTAACCCCCATCCACCCCCCCTTCCTGTGTTTGTGATGTAAGCTTGTGAAGATACTTCTAAGTACACAAGTGATGTAACACGTGGAATGTGTACCAAATGGCACCCTTTTTTCTACATATTCCCTACTATCCCCTATGGGCCCTGGTCTAAAGTAGTGCACTATCCCCTATGGGCCCTGGTCTAAAGTAGTGCAGTATCCCTTATGGGCCCCTGGTCTAAAGTAGTGCACTATCCCCTATGGCCCCTGGTCTAAAGTAGTGCACTATCCCCTATGGGCCCCTGGTCTAAAGTAGTGCACTATCCCCTATGGGCCCTGGTCTCTATATAGTGCACTACTTTAGACCAGGGCCCATAGGGGATAGTGCACTATATAGAGAATAGGGTGCCATTTGGGTTTCAACCTTGATTGTTGTGTAAAAAGCAGTAGCCTCATGACTCAGAATGTGTTTGGTCACATCGTGCTCTTCTTTAAGTGTGTTGGGTCATGGACTAGATCACATTCACTTACTCCTACATTTGTGCTCTTGTTCACTTGTGGGTTCTTTCAGCTGACTACTGGTCTGGAAAGATAAGTGAAATCCCTCCAGAGTAGAATGCGGTTGGTACACCGTGCTATAAAAGGGTGAAAGGTCATAGATAACCATGCTATAACAGGTGAAAGGTCATAGATAACCATGCTATAACAGGTGAAAGGTCAAAGTTCATAGGTAACAGGTCCCTGTTTTGATGTTGTACGATTAGTATAAGTTAGAGGAACGTTGACAGGCTAGTGTGTGTGTGTGTGTGTGTGTGTGTGTGTGGCTCTAAGCTGAACCGGCTAGATCACTGTCTCATCTCCATTTCAACGCGACAGTGCAAGTTGT
>NW_024609820.1:125000-175000 GCF_018296145.1 Oncorhynchus tshawytscha
CTCGTATACAGCAGTATGAGGACACCCCTTCAAATGAGTGGATTCCACTATTTCAGCCACACCCGTTGCTGACGGATGTATCAAATCGAGCACACAGCCATGCAATCTCCATAGACAAACAGTGGCAGTAGAATGGCCTTACTGAAGAGCTCAGTGACTTTCAACGTGGCAACGTCATAGGATGCCACCTTTCCAACAAGTCAGTTTGTCAAATTTCTGCCCACCTAGAGCTGCCCCCGGTCAACTGTGAGTGCTGTTATTGTGAAAACATCTAGGAGCAACAACGGCTCAGCCGCGAAAGTGGTAGGCCACACAAGCTGAAGCGCGTAGCGCATAAAAATTGTCTGTCCTCGGTTGCAACACTCACTACCGAGTTCCAAACTGCCTCTGGAAGCAACGTCAGCACAAGAACTGTTCGTCGGGAGCTTCATGAAATGGGTTTCCATGGCAGAGCAGCCACACACAAGCCTAACGATCACCATGTGCAATGCCAAGTGTTGGCTGCAGTGGTGTAAAGCTCGCCACTATTGGACTCTGGAGCAGTGGAAATGCGTTCTCTGGACTGATGAATCACGCTTCACCATCGAAGTCCGACGGACAAATCTGGGTTTGGCAGATGCAAGGAGAACGCTACCTGCCCCAATGCATAGTGCCAACTGTAAAGTTTGGTGGAGGAGGTCTGGGGCTGTTGTTCATGGTTCGGGCTACGCCTCTTAGTTCCAGTGAAGGGAAATCGTAATGCTTTTATTTACTTAATCCATTTTAGAATGAGGCTGTAAAATATCAAAATGTGGAAAAAGTGAAGGTCTGAATACTTTCAGAATCTCTCTCTCCCTCATTCTTTCCACCCTACTGTGTGTTACCATGGGAATCTCCAGTATAACACGTTCTCCTCTTCTCTCCCTCATCTGCTCCCCTCCCTCTCTCTCCTTCCTCCCTCCCTCCTTCCTCCCTCCCTCCCTCTCCCCTCTATCTCTCTCCTTCCTCCTCTCCTCCACTGAGAACTGGAGCATCACAAACACACAAGAGGATGAGATTCTACAAGAGGATGAGATTCTACAGGAGGATGAGATTCTACAGGAGGATGAGATTCTACAGGAGGATGAGATTCTACAGGAGGAGGATGAGATTCTACAGGAGGATGAGATTCTACAGGAGGAGGATGAGATTCTACAGGATGAGATTCTACAGGAGGATGAGATTCTACAGGAGGATGAGATTCTACAGGAGGAGGATGAGATTCTACAGGAGGATGAGATTCTACAGGAGGAGGAATTCTACAGGAGGAGGAGATTCTACAGGAGGATGAGATTCTACAGGAGGATGAGATTCTACAGGAGGATGAGATTCTACAGGAGGAGGAGATTCTACTAGAGGATGAGATTCTACAGGAGGAGGAGATTCTATAAGATGAGGAGTTCTACAGGAGGCGTAGATTCTACAGGAGCAGGATATTCTAGAGGAGGAGGAAGAGATTCTACAGGAGGGGGATATTCTACAGGAGGAAGAGATTCTACAGGAGGGGGATATTCTACAGGGGGGATATTCTACAGGAGGAGGGGGATAAAAGAGTGTAGAAAATATAGACTATATCCAATATCAGTCACTGTGATGTAGTTGGTACAGAAATGAAATGAAACGTGGGTACAGAGAACAGACAGGGGAAGTGGTGAAATCAAGGTTACGACATGACATCAAATCAAGGTTACGTCATGACATCAAATCAAGGTTACGTCATGACATCAAATCAATGTTATGACATCAAATCAATGTTACGTCATGACATCAAATCAATGTTATGACATCAAATCAAGGTTACGACATGACATCAAATCAATGTTACGACATGACATCAAATCAATGTTACGACATCAAATCAAGGTTACAACATGACATCAAATCAAGGTTACGACATGACATCAAATCAAGGTCACAACATGACATAAGGATTCCTTTTCTCTCAGTATTTTCTTTAGTGAAGTGGCCCTCCTGCAGAGCTGTGCCTGTTTCAAGATGTATGTCCTTAAATGAGATCAGACTAGAAAAGAGAGGAGGGGAGGGGGGGGCAGTGGGTAAGATTCTGCCTTCTAAAGATGTAAGGAAAAGAACATTAGAGAGCTTTAGCTTTTAGTCTCTGTAGCTAGAGAGAGAGAGTGAGAGAGAGAGAGAGACAGACAGAGACTTGTCCTTTAGTCTCTGTAGCTAGAGAGAGAGACAGAGGTTTGTCCTTTAGTCTCTGTAGCTAGAGAGAGACAGAGACTTGTCCTTTAGTCTCTGTAGCTAGAGAGAGAGAGTGAGAGAGACACACAGAGAGAGAGACAGAGACTTGTCCTTTAGTCTCTGTAGCTAGAGAGACAGAGACTTGTCCTTTAGTCTCTGTAGCTAGAGAGAGAGAGTGAGAGAGACACACAGAGAGAGAGACAGAGACTTGTCCTTTAGTCTCTGTAGCTAGAGAGAGAGACAGAGGTTTGTCCTTTAGTCTCTGTAGCTAGTGCCTGGTGGAGGGAATGCAGTTCATCCCTGCATCATCATGGTGAAGGGAGAGTGATTTTGATTCCACTTGGAGAGATCGATAGAGCCAGCTTTGTAGTTACTGTATCTTAGTAGTTACAGTATCATTGTAGTTACAGTATCTTAGTAGTTACAGTATCTTAGTAGTTACAGTATCATTGTAGTTACTGTATCTTAGTAGTTACAGTATCATTGTAGTTACAGTATCTTAGTAGTTACTGTATCTTAGTAGTTACAGTATCATTGTAGTTACAGTATCTTAGTAGTTACCTTATCTTAGTAGTTACTTAGTAGTTACAGTATCTTAGTAGTTACTGTATCTTAGTAGTTACTGTATCTTAGTAGTTACTATATCATTGTAGTTACAGTATCATTGTAGTTACAGTATCATTGTAATTACAGTATCTTAGTAGTTACTGTATCTTAGTAGTTACTGTATCTTAGTAGTTACAGTATCATTGTAGTTACAGTATCTTAGTAGTTACTGTATCTTAGTAGTTACAGTATCATTGTAGTTACTGTATTTTTGCAATATTAAATCGCTATCAGTTAGCATGTGGAACGTTCAGGGCCTCCACTAGTGAACCTTTGGACTGTAGTTGTAAATGTCATCATTCTGAAGGAGACCTGGTGTAAGACAGACATTGTTACTCACCGTCCCACAGGCTACAGAGAGGTAATCATGATGTCACTGTTCCACAGGCTACAGAGAGGTAATCATGCTGTCACTGTTCCACAGGCTACAGAGAGGTAATCATGCTGTCACTGTTCCACAGGCTACAGAGAGGTAATCATGCTGTCACTGTTCCACAGGCTACAGAGAGGTAATCATGCTGTCACTGTTCCACAGGCTACAGAGAGGTAATCATGATGTCACTGTGCCACAGGCTACAGAGAGGTAATCATGATGTCACTGTGCCACAGGCTACAGAGAGGTAATCATGATGTCACTGTGCCACAGGCTACAGAGAGGTAATCATGATGTCACTGTTCCACAGGCTACAGAGAGGTACCTATAAACCTAGACAAATGTGGCTAAAACTAATTGATTGTGTCATTGAACCAATTGTACTTTATGGCAGTGAGGTGTGGGGTCCACTTGCAAAACAAGATTTCACCCAATGGAACAAACACCCCATTGAAACCCTGCATGCAGAGTTCTGTTAGATTCTCCTACATGTCCAGAGGAAAACTACAAACAATGCATGCAGGGCAGAATTAGGCCAATATCCACTAATAATAAACACTCAAAAAAGAGCAATTACGTTTTGGAAACATCATTACATCAATTGCAGTCGCAAAAACCATCAAGCGCTATGATGAAACTGGCTCTCATCATGACCGCCACAGGAAAGGAAGACCCAGAGTTACCTCTGCTGCAGAGGATAAGTTCATTAGAGTTACCAGCCTCAGAAATTGCAGCCCAAATAAATGCTTCACAGAGTTCAAGTAACAGACACATCTCAACATCAACTGTTCAGAGGAGACTGCATGAATCAGGCTTCATGGTCAAATTGCTGCAAAGAAACCACGACTAAAGGATACCAATAGGAAGAATAGACTTGCTGGGGCCAAGAAACACGAGCAATGGACATTAGACTGCTGGGAATCTGTCCTTTAGTCTGAGTTTTTTTACATTTTTGGTTCCAACCGCCGTGTCTTTGTGAGACGAAGAGTAGGTGAGCAGATAATCTCCATGTGTAGTTCCCACCATGAAGCATGGAGGAGGAGGTGTGATGGTGTGGGGGTGCTTTGCTGGTGACACTGTCAGTGATTTATTTAGAATTTAAGGCACACTTAACCAGCATGGCTACCACAGCATTCTGCAGCGATACGCCATACCATCTGGTTTGCTCTGAGTGGGACTATAATTTGTTTCTCAACAGGACAATGACCCAACACACCTCCAGGCTGTGCAAGGGCTATTTCACCAAGAAGGAGAGTGATGGAGTGCTGAATCAGATGACCTGGCCTCCACAATCACCCGACCTCAACCCAATTGAGATGGTTTGGGATGAGTTGGACTGCAGAGTGAAGGAAAAGCAGTGCTCAGCATATGTGGGAACTCCTTCAAGCCTGTTGGAAAAGCATTCCAGGTGAAGCTGGTTGAGAGAATGCCAAGTGTGTGCAAAGCTGTCATCAAGGCAAAGGGTGGCTACTTTGAAGAATCTAAAATATATTTAGATTTGTTTAACACTTTTTTGGTTACTACATGATTCCATGTGTGTTATTTCATAGTTTTGATGTCTTCACTATTATTCTACAATGTAGAAAATGGTTAAAAAAATTAAGAAAAACCCTTGAATGAGTCGGTGTGTCCAAACTTTTGACTGGTACTGTACATTGTTACGTCATGCCAATAAAACAATTTGAATTGAAAAGAAATTGAGCGAGAGAGCTCATGTCTGTCAGCACGCCTGCCCACCATGTTGCTGTCCCCAGTCCACCTGGCCGTGCTGCTGCTCCAGTTTCAACTGTTCTGCCTGTGGTTATTATTATTTGACCATGCTGGTCATATTTGAACATCTTGGCCATGTTCTGTTATAATCTCCACCCGGCACAGCCAGAAGAGGACTGGCCACCCCACACAGCCTGGTTCCTCTCTAGGTTTCTTCCTAGGTTCTGGCCTTTCTAGGGAGTTTTTCCTAGCCACCGTACTTCTACACCTGCATTGCTTGCTGTTTGGGGTTTTAGGCTGGGTTTCTGTACAGCACTTTGAGATATCAGCTGATGTACGAAGGGCTATATAAATAAATTTGATTTGATTTTGATTACTGTACCAATACCTCATGCACAGTCACACGCACTGCCCACATGTTAACATTATGTGTGAGAGCAGCACACGTCTGGCTGACTGGCTGGCTGATTGAATGATTGGCTGACTGGCTGGCTGATTGGATGACTGGCTGATTGGCTGAATGGCTGATTGGCTGGATGACTGGCTGGCTAATTGGCTGGCTGACAGATTGGCTGACTGACTGGCTGGCTGGCTGGCTGGCTGACTGAATGACTGGCTGACTGGCTGGCTGATTGAATGACTGGCTGAACGGCTGATTGGCTGGATGACTGGCTGGCTAATTGGCTGGCTGACAGATTGGCTGGCTGGCTGACTGACTAGCAGCACAGTGATACAATCACACCCACCCTTCTCTAGCCTGATCTATTGTCAAAAATAAATAAGATTCAAATTTAATGAAATAAAAAGTATTTCAAGGACTGAATCCCCCAAATACTGTCTTTCCCATCCATCCATGCACTCGGTGTGAGGATGGCCCTCTCAGGGATTTTCCTCTGACAGGAAGCTCCAAGGCTGGGACTGGTTCAGTGACCACTGTCTGTGTTGAAGGACAAGGCATGGAGATGTTTGTTATTGTACTGTATATTGTGGAAGGTTGTTAATGTACTGTATATTGTGGATGTGTGTGGAAGGTTGATAATGTACTGTATATTGTGGAAGGTTGTTATTGTACTGTATATTGTGGATGTGTGTGGAAGGTTGTTAATGTACTGTATATTGTTGAAGGTTGTTAATGTACTGTATATTGTGGATGTGTGTGGAAGGTTGATAATGTACTGTATATTGTGGAAGGTTGTTAATGTACTGTATATTGTGGAAGGTTGTTAATGTACTGTATATTGTGGAAGGTTGATAATGTACTGTATATTGTGCATGTGTGTGGAAGGTTGATAATGTACTGTATATTGTGGATCTGTGTGGAAGGTTGTTATTGTGGATCTGTGTGGAAGGTTGTTATTGTGGATGTGTGTGGAAGGTTGTTAATGTACTGTATATTGTGGAAGGTTGTTAATGTACTGTATATTGTGGATGTGTGTGGAAGGTTGTTATTGTGGATGTGTGTGGAAGGTTGTTAATGTACTGTATATTGTGGAAGGTTGTTAATGTACTGTATATTGTGGAAGGTTGTTAATGTACTGTATATTGTGGAAGGTTGTTATTGTACTGTATATTGTGGAAGGTTGATAATGTACTGTATATTGTGGATGTGTGTGGAAGGTTGATAATGTACTGTATATTGTGGATGTGTGTGGAAGGTTGATAATGTACTGTATATTGTGGAAGGTTGATAATGTACTGTATATTGTGGATCTGTGTGGAAGGTTGATAATGTACTGTATATTGTGGATGTGTGTGGAAGGTTGTTATTGTACTGCATATTGTGGAAGGTTGTTATTGTACTGTGTATTGTGGAAGGTTGATAATGTACTGTATATTGTGGAAGGTTGTTAATGTACTGTATATTGTGGAAGGTTGTTATTGTACTGTATATTGTGGAAGGTTGATAATGTACTGTATATTGTGGATGTGTGTGGAAGGTTGATAATGTACTGTATATTGTGGAAGGTTGATAATGTACTGTATATTGTGGATCTGTGTGGAAGGTTGATAATGTACTGTATATTGTGGAAGGTTGTTAATGTACTGTATATTGTGGATGTGTGTGGAAGGTTGATAATGTACTGTATATTGTGGAAGGTTGATAATGTACAGTATATTGTGGATCTGTGTGGAAGGTTGATAATGTACTGTGTATTGTGGATATGTGTGGAAGGTTGTTATTGTACTGTGTATTGTGGAAGGTTGATAATGTACTGTATATTGTGGATCTGTGTGGAAGGTTGTTATTGTACTGTATATTGTGGATATGTGTGGAAGGTTGATAATGTACTGTATATTGTGGAAGGTTGTTAATGTACTGTATATTGTGGAAGATTGTGGATGTACTGTATATTGTGGAAGGTTGTGGATATGTGTGGAAGGTTGATAATGTACTGTATATTGTGGAAGGTTGTGGATATGTGTGGAAGGTTGGTAATGTACTGTATATTGTGGAAGGTTGTGGATATGTGTGGAAGGTTGATAATGTACTGTATATTGTGGAAGGTTGTGGATGTGTGTGGAAGGTTGTGGATGTACTGTATATTGTGGAAGGTTGTTAATGTACTGTATATTGTGGATGTGTGTGGAAGGTTGATAATGTACTGTATATTGTGGAAGGTTGATAATGTACAGTATATTGTGGATCTGTGTGGAAGGTTGATAATGTACTGTGTATTGTGGATATGTGTGGAAGGTTGTTATTGTACTGTGTATTGTGGAAGGTTGATAATGTACTGTATATTGTGGATCTGTGTGGAAGGTTGTTATTGTACTGTATATTGTGGATATGTGTGGAAGGTTGATAATGTACTGTATATTGTGGAAGGTTGATAATGTACAGTATATTGTGGATCTGTGTGGAAGGTTGATAATGTACTGTGTATTGTGGATATGTGTGGAAGGTTGTTATTGTACTGTGTATTGTGGAAGGTTGATAATGTACTGTATATTGTGGATCTGTGTGGAAGGTTGTTATTGTACTGTATATTGTGGATATGTGTGGAAGGTTGATAATGTACTGTATATTGTGGAAGGTTGTTAATGTACTGTATATTGTGGAAGATTGTGGATGTACTGTATATTGTGGAAGGTTGTGGATATGTGTGGAAGGTTGATAATGTACTGTATATTGTGGAAGGTTGTGGATATGTGTGGAAGGTTGGTAATGTACTGTATATTGTGGAAGGTTGTGGATATGTGTGGAAGGTTGATAATGTACTGTATATTGTGGAAGGTTGTGGATGTGTGTGGAAGGTTGTGGATGTACTGTATGTTGTGGAAGGTTGTGGATATGTGTGGAAGGTTGATAATGTACTGTATATTGTGGAAGGTTGTGGATGTGTGTGGAAGGTTGTGGATGTACTGTATATTGTGGAAGGTTGTGGATGTGTGTGGAAGGTTGATAATGTACTGTATATTGTGGAAGGTTGTGGATGTGTGTGGAAGGTTGTGGATGTACTGTATATTGTGGAAGGTTGTGGATGTGTGTGGAAGGTTGTGGATGTACTGTATATTGTGGAAGGTTGTGGATGTGTGTGGAAGGTTGAAGACTTTGGCTTTTCGCTCCACTTTGCTAATGTCCTTTTCTGGGCTGAATGTGCTGCGACGTTTCAGGGCTGCTGTGTGTGTGTGTGTGTGTGTGTGTGTGTGTGTGTGTGTGTGTGTGTGTGTGTGTTTCAGGGCTGCAGAGGAGCAGTAAGATGGATGAAAGGCTAAAACACTAGTTTACCAGGATCACCATCAGAGTCAGTCACACACAGAGAGACACGGATGGCAGGCAGGCAGGCAGGCAGGAAGGAAGGAAGGAAGGAAGGCAGCATTCCAGGGTCTTTACATCTCATCTCAACTTATATGAATTGAGAGGCTAAGGTTGGATATGAAGTTTGGGTTTCAGCACTATTGGAAAACTCATAGCCTGCTAAAGAAGCATTTCAGATGGTTCACTGAAGACTTCCTGAGGCTGTTTCAGTGTTGTTAGCTTGGCTACACTTTAGCCTTCAAAAGGGGGTTTTAACCCACATAAAGGGGTGCCGGGCTAGCGATGTAATACATGCTATAACATCCTAATGTCATACTAAAGACACTACATACAGAGACAGTTCCCCTAAACAGGGAGTTTCCTGGTCGTCAACCTCCCTCCCACCTGATTGGATGTTATGTCATGAATAATGAATTCACAGAGATGCTGTGAAGAGATGCATCATGGGGACTGGTGGTATTTAGAGACATTTACAGATGATTAGGCTGAGCTCTCAAGCACAGCTGGGAATCTACCTGTGCTAATCACACGCACACGCCAATAAACTTTGATTCGACGCACTCTCGAATGAGAAATGACATACATTATTGTCTCTGGCAGCGACATTTAACAGATAAGTCCCAGTAATATGCAGATCTGGTGACATGACTAACACCACTAGCTGTGACTGATTGTCCCTTTCTATCACCACTAGCTGTGACTGATTGTCCCTTTCTATCTATCACCACTAGCTGTGACTGATTGTCCCCTTCTATCTAACACCACTAGCTGTGACTGATTGTCCCTTTCTAACACCACTAGCTGTGACTGATTGTCCCTTTCTATCTAACACCACTAGCTGTGACTGATTGTCCCTTTCTATCTATCACCACAAACTGTGACTGATTGTCCCTTTCTAACACCACTAGCTGTGACTGATTGTCCCTATCTAACACCACAAGCTGTGACTGATTGTCCCTTTCTATCTAACACCACTAGCTGTGACTGATTGTCCCTTTCTATCTAACACCACTAGCTGTGACTGATTGTCCCTTTCTATCTAACACCACTAGCTGTGACTGATTGTCCCTTTCTATCACCACAAGCTGTGACTGATTGTCCCTTTCTAACACCACTAGCTGTGACTGATTGTCCCTATCTAACACCACTAGCTGTGACTGATTGTCCCTTTCTAACACCACTAGCTGTGACTGATTGTCCCTTTCTAACACCACTAGCTGTGACTGATTGTACCTTTCCATCTAACACCACTAGCTGTGACTGATTGTCCCTTTCTATCTAACACCACTAGCTGTGAATGATTGTCCCTTTCTAACACCACTAGCTGTGACTGATTGTCCCTTTCTAACACCACTAGCTGTGACTGATTGTCCCTTTCTAACACCACTAGCTGTGACTGATTGTCACTTTCTATCTAACACCACTAGCTGTGACTGATTGTCCCTTTCTAACACCACTAGCTGTGACTGATTGTTCCTTTCCATCTAACACCACTAGCTGTGACTGATTGTCCCCTATCTATCTAACACCACTAGCTGTGACTGATTGTCCCTTTCCATCTAACACCACTAGATGTGACTGATTGTCCCCTATCTATCTAACACCACTAGCTGTGACTGATTGTCCCTTTCCATCTAACACCACTAGCTGTGACTGATTGTCCCCTATCTATCTAACACCACTAGCTGTGACTGATTGTCCCTTTCTAACACCACTAGCTGTGACTGATTGTCCCTTTCTAACACCACTAGCTGTGACTGATTGTCCCCTTCTATCTAACACCACTAGCTGTGACTGATTGTCCCTTTCCATCTAACACCACTAGCTGTGACTGATTGTCCCCTATCTATCTAACACCACTAGCTGTGACTGATTGTCCCTTTCTAACACCACTAGCTGTGACTGATTGTCCCTTTCTAACACCACTAGCTGTGACTGATTGTCCCTTTCTAACACCACAAGCTGTGACTGATTGTCCCTTTCTAACACCACTAGCTGTGACTGATTGTCCCCTTCTATCTAACACCACTAGCTGTGACTGATTGTCCCCTTCTATCTAACACCACTAGCTGTGACTGATTGTCCCCTTCTAACACCACTAGCTGTGACTGATTGTCCCTTTCTAACACCACAAGCTGTGACTGATTGTCCCTTTCTAACACCACTAGTTGTGACTGATTGTCCCTATCTATCTAACACCACTAGCTGTGACTGATTGTCCCTTTCTAACACCACTAGCTGTGACTGATTGTCCCTTTCTAACACCACTAGCTGTGACTGATTGTCCCTTTCTAACACCACTAGCTGTGACTGATTGTCCCTTTCTTTCTAACGCCACTAGCTGTGACTGATTGTCCCTTTCTAACACCACTAGCTGTGACTGATTGTCCCCTTCTAACACCACTAGCTGTGACTGATTGTCCCTTTCTAACACCACAAGCTGTGACTGATTGTCCCTTTCTAACACCACTAGTTGTGACTGATTGTCCCTATCTATCTAACACCACTAGCTGTGACTGATTGTCCCTTTCTAACACCACTAGCTGTGACTGATTGTCCCTTTCTAACACCACTAGCTGTGACTGATTGTCCCTTTCTAACACCACTAGCTGTGACTGATTGTCCCTTCCACTTTTTTTCTAACGCCACTAGCTGTGACTGATTGTTCCTTTCTAACACCACTAGCTGTGACTGATTGTCCCTTTCTAACACCACTAGCTGTGACTGATTGTCCCTTTCTAACACCACTAGCTGTGACTGATTGTCCCTTTCTTTCTAACACCACTAGCTGTGACTGATTGTCCCTTTCTAACACCACTAGCTGTGACTGATTGTCCCTTTCTTTCTAACACCACTAGCTGTGACTGATTGTCCCTTTCTTTCTAACGCCACTAGCTGTGACTGATTGTCCCTTTCTAACACCACTAGCTGTGACTGATTGTCCCTTTCTAACACCACTAGCTGTGACTGATTGTCCCTTTCTAACACCACTAGCTGTGACTGATTGTCCCTTTCTAACACCACAAGCTGTGACTGATTGTCCCTTTCTAACACCACTAGTTGTGACTGATTGTCCCTATCTATCTAACACCACTAGCTGTGACTGATTGTCCCTTTCTAACACCACTACTGCTGTGACTGATTGTCCCTTTCTAACACCACTAGCTGTGACTGATTGTCCCTTTCTAACACCACTAGCTGTGACTGATTGTTCCTTTCCATCTAACACCACTAGCTGTGACTGATTGTCCCCTATCTATCTAACACCACTAGCTGTGACTGATTGTCCCTATCTATCTAACACCACTAGCTGTGACTGATTGTCCCTTTCTAACACCACTAGCTGTGACTGATTGTCCCTTTCTAACACCACTAGCTGTGACTGATTGTCCCTTTCTTTCTAACACCACTAGCTGTGACTGATTGTCCCTTTCTAACACCACTAGCTGTGACTGATTGTCCCTTTCTAACACCACTAGCTGTAACTGATTGTTCTTCACCAACGGTCCCTTTCCATCTCACTAACAGTAATGAACATTTCACTAACATATTAAGTTGTGGAGGAAACATCTCTGGAGCGCATGTAGAGACAGAACGTATTGTATGTCATATTGTATAGTACAAACAGTCCGAAATACTTACAATACTGTCATAATTGTTGCATCATACAGGTTTCATAAAACTACAGTTGTGTAGTGACTGTTTTCAGGATGAAACACATTTCAGCTACTCATGTAAAATGAGGCCACTGGTTTTGAAGAGGGGTAGAAAACCTGTTTCCAGAATGAAACATTTCAGCCACTCTAATGTAAAATGAGGCCACTGTTTTTTTGCATTTTTTGCATAAAAAATATTCACAAAAACCACGAGTGCCAAATCCATTCCTATTTTCAGCCCTAGTTTCACTTCCTGTCCCTCTGAGTAATCAGAGGAGAACGTGCATAGTACCACTCCAACCCAGCCTCCAGGGACTAATAAGGAAACAGACATACACTGTATGAATATATTTCTATTTGATCATTCAGTTGTAGATCTCAGGTTATAGTTCTCAGGGTGTAGCTCTCAGGTTATAGTTCTCAGGTTATAGTTCTCAGGGTGTATCTCTCAGGTTATAGTTCTCAGGTTATAGTTCTCAGGGTGTATCTCAGGTTATAGCTCTCAGGTTATAGTTCTCAGGGTGTATCTCTCAGGTTGTAGCTCTCAGGTTATAGTTCTCAGGTTGTATCTCTCAGGTTGTAGCTCTCAGGTTATAGTTCTCAGGGTGTATCTCTCAGGTTATAGTTCTCAGGGTGTAGCTCTCAGGTTATAGTTCTCAGGGTGTAGCTCTCAGGTTATAGTTCTCAGGGTGTAGCTCTCAGGTTATAGTTCTCAGGGTGTAGCTCTCAGGTTATAGTTCTCAGGGTGTAGCTCTCAGGTTATAGCTCTCAGGGTGTAGCTCTCAGGTTATAGCTCTCAGGGTGTAGCTCCCAGGTTATATCTCTCAGGGTGTATCTCTCAGGGTGTATCTCTCAAGTTGTAGCTCTCAGGGTGTATCTCTCAGGTTATAGCTCTCAGGGTGTAGCTCTCGGGTTATAGCTCTCAGGGTGTATCTCTCAGGTTATAGCTCTCAGGGTGTATCTCTCAGGTTATAGCTCTCAGGGTGTATCTCTCAGGTTATAGCTCTCGGGGTGTAGCTCTCTGGGTGTAGCTCTCGGGGTGTAGCTCTCGGGGTGTAGCTCTCAGGTTATATCTCTCAGGGTGTAGCTCTCAGATTGTAGCTCTCAGGGTGTATCTCTCAAGTTGTAGCTCTCAGGTTTTAGCTCTCAGGGTGTATCTCTCGGGTTGTAGCTCTCAGGTTGTAGCTCTCGGGGTGTAGCTCTCGGGGTGTAGCTCTCGGGGTGTAGCTCTCAGGTTATATCTCTCAGGGTGTAGCTCTCAAGTTATAGCTCTCAGGGTGTATCTCTCAAGTTGTAGCTCTCAGGTTTTAGCTCTCAGGGTGTATCTCTCAGGGTGTAGCTCTCAGGTTATAGTTCTCAGGGTGTAGCTCTCAGGGTGTTATAGCTCTCAGGGTGTAGCTCTCAGGTTATATCTCTCAGGGTGTATCTCTCAGGGTGTATCTCTCAGGTTATAGCTCTCAGGGTGTATCTCTCAGGTTATAGCTCTCGGGGTGTAGCTCTCAGGTTATAGTTCTCAGGGTGTAGCTCTCGGGGTGTAGCTCTCGGGGTGTAGCTCTCGGGGTGTAGCTCTCAGGTTATATCTCTCAGGGTGTAGCTCTCAAGTTATAGCTCTCGGGGTGTAGCTCTCGGGGTGTAGCTCTCGGGGTGTAGCTCTCGGGGTGTAGCTCTCAGGTTATATCTCTCAGGGTGTAGCTCTCAGGTTGTATCTCTCAGGGTGTATCTCTCAAGTTGTAGCTCTCAGGTTTTAGCTCTCAGGGTGTATCTCTCAGGTTGTAGCTCTCGGGGTGTAGCTCTCGGGGTGTAGCTCTCGGGGTGTAGCTCTCAGGTTATATCTCTCAGGGTGTAGCTCTCAAGTTATATAGCTCTCGGGGTGTAGCTCTCGGGGTGTAGCTCTCAGGTTATATCTCTCAGGGTGTAGCTCTCAGGTTGTATCTCTCAGGGTGTATCTCTCAAGTTGTAGCTCTCAGGTTTTAGCTCTCAGGGTGTAGCTCTCGGGGTGTAGCTCTCGGGGTGTAGCTCTCGGGGTGTAGCTCTCGGGGTGTAGCTCTCGGGGTGTAGCTCTCAGGGTGTAGCTCTCAAGTTATAGCTCTCGGGGTGTAGCTCTCGGGGTGTAGCTCTCGGGGTGTAGCTCTCAGGTTGTAGCTCTCAGGGTGTATCTCTCAGGGTGTAGCTCTCAAGTTGTAGCTCTCGGGTTGTAGCTCTCGGGTTGTAGCTCTCGGGGTGTAGCTCTCGGGGTGTAGCTCTCGGGGTGTAGCTCTCGGGGTGTAGCTCTCGGGGTGTAGCTCTCAGGTTGGGTTCAAGCCCAACTCTGAAGTGGTGTCAACCATTTCCCCCATCCCTAGCGAACACAACTGATTAAACTAACTGCATTCTGAACTGAAGATCATGATTAGGTGATTATTGGAGTCAGGTGTGTTAGCTGGGGCAAAAGTGTGACACCAATCAGGCCCTGGAGGACTGGAGTTGCCCATCCCTGTCCTAGGTTCTCTGGGTAATTCCCTTGGTAATCCCTTGGTTCTGGGTCAGTGTGGACAGAGCAGTCTCTCTGTCTGTTCAATAATTCATACTTCCTACACTAGCAGTCAGGTAGCTCCTCTCAAGACAGAGCATCTAGAACGGCTGTTAAAACAGTCTCTACCAGGACTAGACTACATACAGTCTCTACCAGGACTAGACTACATACAGTCTCTACCAGGACTAGACTACATACAGTCTCTACCAGGACTAGACTACATACAGTCTCTACCAGGACTAGACTACATACAGTCTCTACCAGGACTAGACTACATACAGTCTCTACCAGGACTAGACTACATACAGTCTCTACCAGGACTAGACTACATACAGTCTCTACCAGGACTAGACTACATACAGTATCTACCAGGACTAGACTACATACAGTATCTACCAGGACTGACTACATACAGTATCTACCAGAACTAGACTACATACAGTCTCTACCAGGACTAGACTACATACAGTATCTACCAGGACTAGACTACATACAGTCTCTACCAGGACTAGACTACATACAGTCTCTACCAGGACTAGACTACATACAGTCTCTACCAGGACTAGACTACATACAGTCTCTACCAGGACTAGACTACATACAGTCTCTACCAGGACTAGACTACATACAGTATCTACCAGGACTAGACTACATACAGTATCTACCAGGACTGACTACATACAGTATCTACCAGGACTAGACTACATACAGTATCTACCAGGACTAGACTACATACAGTCTCTACCAGGACTAGACTACATACAGTCTCTACCAGGACTAGACTACATACAGTATCTACCAGGACTAGACTACATACAGTCTCTACCAGGACTAGACTACATACAGTCTCTACCAGGACTAGACTACATACAGTATCTACCAGGACTAGACTACATACAGTCTCTACCAGGACTAGACTACATACAGTATCTACCAGGACTAGACTACATACAGTCTCTACCAGGACTAGACTACATACAGTATCTACCAGGACTAGACTACATACAGTCTCTACCAGGACTAGACTACATACAGTCTCTACCAGGACTAGACTACATACAGTCTCTACCAGGACTAGACTACATACAGTCTCTACCAGGACTAGACTACATACAGTCTCTACCAGGACTAGACTACATACAGTATCTACCAGGACTAGACTACATACAGTATCTACCAGGACTGACTACATACAGTATCTACCAGGACTAGACTACATACAGTATCTACCAGGACTAGACTACATACAGTCTCTACCAGGACTAGACTACATACAGTCTCTACCAGGACTAGACTACATACAGTCTCTACCAGGACTAGACTACATACAGTCTCTACCAGGACTAGACTACATACAGTCTCTACCAGGACTAGACTACATACAGTCTCTACCAGGACTAGACTACATACAGTCTCTACCAGGACTAGACTACATACAGTCTCTACCAGGACTAGACTACATACAGTCTCTACCAGGACTAGACTACATACAGTATCTACCAGGACTAGACTACATACAGTATCTACCAGGACTAGACTACATACAGTATCTACCAGGACTAGACTACATACAGTATCTACCAGGACTAGACTACATACAGTATCTACCAGGACTAGACTACATACAGTATCTACCAGGACTAGACTACATACAGTATCTACCAGGACTAGACTACATACAGTATCTACCAGGACTAGACTACATACAGTATCTACCAGGACTAGACTACATACAGTACAGTATCTACCAGGACTAGACTACATACAGTACAGTATCTACCAGGACTAGACAATATACAGTATCTACCAGGACTAGACAATATACAGTATCTACCAGGACTAGACTATATACAGTATCTACCAGGACTAGACTACATACAGTATCTACCAGGACTAGACTATATACAGTATCTACCAGGACTAGACTATATACAGTACAGTATCTACCAGGACTAGACTACATACAGTACAGTATCTACCAGGACTAGACTACATACAGTATCTACCAGGACTAGACTACATACAGTATCTACCAGGACTAGACTACATGAACATGTATCGTAGAGGATGACAGGTACATGAAGAGTAGAGGATGACAGGTACATGTAGAGGATGACAGCCTCATGTAGAGGATGACAGCTACTTGTAGAGTAGAAGATGACAGGTACATGTAGAGTAGAGGATGACAGGTACATGTAGAGGATGACAGCTACTTGTAGAGGATGCCAGCTACATGAAGAGTAGAGGATGACAGCTACATGTAGAGGATGACAGCCTCATGTAGAGGATGACAGCTACTTGTAGAGGATGCCAGCTACATGTAGAGAAGAGGATGACAGCTACATGTAGAGGATGACAGCTGCTTGTAGAGGATGACAGCTACTTATAGAGGATGACAGCTACTTGTAGTGTAAAGGATGACAGTTACATGTAGAGGATGACAGCTACTTGTAGAGGATGCCAGCTACATGTAGAGAAGAGGATGACAGCTACATGTAGAGGATGACAGCTACTTGTAGAGGATGACAGCTACTTGTAGAGGATGACAGCTACTTGTAGTGTAAAGGATGACAGTTACATGTAGAGGATGACAGGTACATGTAGAGTAGAGGATGACAGCTACATGTAGAGGATGACGGGTACATGTAGAGGATGACAGGGACATGTAGAGTATGACAGCTACATGTAGAGGATGACAGGTTCATGTAGAGTAGAGGATGACAGGTACATGTAGAGGATGACAGCTACATGTAGAGGATGACAGGTGCATGTAGAGTAGAGGATGACAGGTACATTTAGAGTAGAGGATGACAGGTACATTTAGAGTAGAGGATGACAGGTACATTTAGAGTAGAGGATGACAGGTACATTTAGAGTAGAGGATGACAGGTACATTTAGAGTAGAGGATGACAGGTACATTTAGAGTAGAGGATGACAGGTACATTTAGAGTAGAGGATGACAGGTACATTTAGAGTAGAGGATGACAGGTACATTTAGAGTAGAGGATGACAGGTACATTTAGAGTAGAGGATGACAGGTACATTTAGAGTAGAGGATGACAGGTATATTAACTATAACCCCTGTAATGTACACTTCCTGTGTATTATTAATGACCTATATTAACTATAACCCCTGTCTAATGTACACTTCCTGTTTATTATTCATGACCTATATTAACTATAACCCCTGTCTAATGTACACTTCCTGTTTATTATTCATGACCTACATTAACTATAACCCCTGTCTAATGTACACTTCCTGTTTATTATTCATGACCTACATTAACTATAACCCCTGTCTAATGTACACTTCCTGTTTATTATTCATGACCTATATTAACTATAACCCCTGTCTAATGTACACTTCCTGTTTATTATTCATGACCTATATTAACTATAACCCCTGTCTAATGTACACTTCCTGTTTATTATTCATGACCTACATTAACTATAACCCCTGTCTAATGTACACTTCCTGTTTATTATTCATGACCTACATTAACTATAACCCCTGTCTAATGTACACTTCCTGTTTATTATTAATGACCTACATTAACTATAACCCCTGTCTAATGTACACTTCCTGTTTATTATTCATGACCTACATTAACTATAACCCCTGTCTAATGTACACTTCCTGTTTATTATTCATGACCTACATTAACTATAACCCCTGTCTAATGTACACTTCCTGTTTATTATTCATGACCTACATTAACTATAACCCCTGTCTAATGTACACTTCCTGTTTATTATTCATGACCTACATTAACTATAACCCCTGTCTAATGTACACTTCCTGTTTATTATTCATGACCTACATTAACTATAACCCCTGTCTAATGTACACTTCCTGTTTATTATTCATGACCTACATTAACTATAACCCCTGTCTAATGTACACTTCATACTCTTCATATAATATTATGCATAACAACGGCGGCGTCGGTGGGAGAACTATAGACACTCTTCATATAATATACACAGTGGGGGTGATGGAAACATGGCTGTAACAGCCTCAGCACGGTTTGTTTCCATAGGAGGAGGAGGAGGAAGAGGAGAGAGAGAGCTGTTGCCATACCTCCATCCCCCCAGTGGGATACCTCTGTTAACGCTGACAGCAGGGGCTGAATCATCTAGGATAGGAGGAGAGGGAGGTTGGGTGTGGAGGAATCACAAATGGCAACGGACCGGATGGTTTGATAGGGCTGGACGGACCAGAGAGGTCAAGTGGCAGCTGAACTATAACCTCTGAGGCTGACCCCTCTCTGCCTGTTCTCTCAGTGATCACTCAGCCCAGAGACGGTCCTGTCAGTGATCAGTCAGCCCAGAGACAGTCAGCCCAGAGACGGTCAGCCCACAGACAGTCAGCCCACAGACAGTCAGCCCACAGACAGTCAGCCCACAGACAGTCAGCCCACAGACAGTCAGCCCACAGACTGTCAGCCCACAGACTGTCAGCCCACAGACTGTCAGCCCACAGACAGTCAGCCCACAGACAGTCAGCCCACAGACAGTCAGCCCAGAGACCGTCAGCCCAGAGACCGTCAGCCCAGAGACCGTCAGCCCAGAGACAGCTGTGTGTTGGTGTTCTGTGTATAACATTAGTGTGTTCAGGCTATAGAATACAGTCTGACTATGAGATACCTTTTTAAATGCCTTCCTCTGTCACTTCAGCTTGACACAATAACAATGTTGTTTTGGCGGCCGGCCCGGAGACACAGGACTGCTTGACTTTACCCATCACTATAACAATGCAGCAAACGGAGAATGGAGGAGCATTACAGAGGATGTAGGCTGACAGACACGCAGCTACCAGTTACTGAACAGTACTGTGAAGTCAAGAGTCAGGACAGGACTGTGTTACTGATACAGAAAAGGACAGATGACTGTGTTACTGATACAGAAAAGGACAGATGACTGTGTTACTGATACAGAAAAGGACAGATGACTGTGTTACTGATACCGAAAAGGAAACTGACTGACAACACATTTCACAGGCGTTTCTAGGGTCTCACTACTCCAAAATGTACATACATATGGACAAAGACGCACGGGCACACACACACACACACACACACACACACACACACACACACACACACACACACGTCAAACCCTTGGTCCCTGGTTAACCACAGGGCTTTATGGTCCTTAGTTAACCACAGGGCTTTATGGTCCCTGGTTCGACACAGGGCTTTATGGACCCTGGTTCAACACAGGGCTTTATGGTCCCTGGTTAAACACTCCCTCTTCCTCCCTTCCCTTTTCCTCCTCCCTCCCCTCTCTTCTCCCTCCCTCCCTCCCTCCCTCTCTCCTCTCTCCCTCTCCCTCTCCCTCTCCCTCCCCCCCTCTCCCTTCCCTCCCCCTCCCTCCTTAGTTGACTGTGGAACTAAACTCTCTCTGGGACTCAGTCTCCATGCTAATCTAATGGGTGCTAGTCTAGACAGATACAGTTCCAGACACTCCTTAGAAAGTGTAATATTTACTCCCTCTTCCTCCCCTCTCCTCTCCCTCTCCCTCCTCTTCCTCCCCTCTCCCTCCCTCCCTCCTCTCCCTCCTTAGTTGTATGAGGAAAACTAAACTCTCTCTGGGACTCAGTCTCCATGCTACTCTAATGGGTGCTAGTCTAGACAGATACAGTTCCAGACACTCCTTAGAAAGTATAATATTTACTCCCTCTTCCTCCCCTCTCCTCTCCCTCTCCCTCTCTCCTCCTCCCCTCTCCCTCCTCTTCCTCCCCTCTCCCTCTCCTTAGTTGTCTGAGGAAAACTAAACTCTCTCTGGGACAGTCTCCATGCTACTCTAATGGGTGCTAGTCTAGACAGATACAGTTCCAGACACTCCTCTGAAAGTGTAATATTTACTCCCTCTTCCTCCCCTCTCCTCTCCCTCTCCCTCCTCTTCCTCCCCTCTCCCTCCCTCCCTCCCTCCCTCTCCCCCTCTCTCCCTCCCTCCCCCTCTCCCCTCTCCCCTCTCCCCTCTCCCTCCCTCCCCTCTCCCTCTCTCCCTCCCTCCCCTCTCCCTCTCTCCCTGTCTCCCTCCTTAGTTGTCTGAGGAAAACTAAACTCTCTCTGGGACTCAGTCTCCATGCTACTCTAATGGGTGCTAGTCTAGACAGATACAGTTCCAGACACTCCTCTGAAAGTGTCATATTTACTCCAAACACTTTGCTGCAGAAGGTACAGTAGACGCTTGATAAAGTGCAGTGTGTCTGATGATTAGGTTTAGTGGGGATGTTGGGCACACACACACACACACACACACACACACACACACACACACACACACACACACACACACACACACACTCTCTCTATATCCCTCAGTATTGGCTTGGTCTTCTATCACCTGTTTTCACCACGTGTAACCTGGTCAGACAGTGAGGAAGTGAGCCTGCCCTCTACTGGTGGCTGAGTGTAACTTCACTCAGTTTCACTACTTGGTGTTGTAATACATTATTAACAATGTAATGATACCTTCATCATAACCCAGCTGTTGTAGTGCAGAGAAACCAGATAATACCTTCATCATAACCCAGCTGTTGTAGTGCAGAGAAACCAGATAATACCTTCATCATAACCCAGCTGTTGTAGTGCAGAGAAACCAGATAATACCTTCATCAATGTCTGTTGTAGTGCAGAGAAACCAGATAATACCTTCATCAATGTCTGTTGTAGTGCAGAGAAACCAGATAATACCTTCAGCAATGTCTGTTGTAGTGCAGAGAAACAAGATAATACCTTCATCAATGTCTGTTGTAGTGCAGAGAAACCAGATAATACCTTCATCAATGTCTGTTGTAGTGCAGAGAAACCAGATAATACCTTCAGCAATGTCTGTTGTAGTGCAGAGAAACCAGATAATACCTTCATCATAACCCAGCTGTTGTAGTGCAGAGAAACCAGATAATACCTTCAATGTCTGTTGTAGTGCAGAGAAACCAGATAATACCTTCAGCAATGTCTGTTGTAGTGCAGAGAAACAAGATAATACCTTCATCAATGTCTGTTGTAGTGCAGAGAAACCAGATAATACCTTCAGCAATGTCTGTTGTAGTGCAGAGAAACCAGATAATACCTTCATCAATGTCTGTTGTAGTGCAGAGAAACCAGATAATACCTTCATCAATGTCTGTTGTAGTGCAGAGAAACCAGATAATACCTTCATCAATGTCTGTTGTAGTGCAGAGAAACCAGATAATACCTTCAGCAATGTCTGTTGTAGTGCAGAGAAACCAGATAATACCTTCATCGATGTCTGTTGTAGTGCAGAGAAACCAGATAATACCTTCATCATAACCCAGCTGTTGTAGTGCAGAGAAACCAGATAATACCTTCAGCAATGTCTGTTGTAGTGCAGAGAAACCAGATAATACCTTCATCAATGTCTGTTGTAGTGCAGAGAAACCAGATAATACCTTCATCAATGTCTGTTGTAGTGCAGAGAAACCAGATAATACCTTCATCATAACCCAGCTGTTGTAGTGCAGAGAAACCAGATAATACCTTCATCAATGTTGGTTGTAGTGCAGAGAAATAAGCTTGTTGCCCAAAAACATATTTTGGTGTAACGAGAGCCAACTGTAGTTCATAACATCAAGGTCCAGACAATGATCCTCAATACTCTAGTCTGGCAGTCCTGTCTGAATTCTTGGAGACTTGGTCATGAGATTATTATAGATTGTAAGACAGTGTAGTCTATTTAGTCATCTCAGTAGCCAACTGCTGAGGCTGAGCTGCAAGACAGACATGGTCTGTTGATGAATAAGAGGTTGAATGAATTCAGTCTCTTTAACATCATTCATTCTCTCTCTATCAGCAGCTTCCAGCTGTGAGGGTGACAGTCCATGAATGGTACACTGGTGGAGGTTCATCATACTGTGTGTGTGAGTCCATGAATGGTACACTGGTGGAGGTTCATCATACTGTGTGTGTGCATCCATGTGTGTCTGTCTGTCTGTCTGTCTGTCTGTCTGCACCACTGAGCCAACATTGAATAACTAGGAACAATATTCTAGCCTGCTACCGGTTTTATCAGCTGAATTTAGGCTCTGTATTTAGATATGTGGTCTATCACATCAGAATTTCTGTGTTGACTTGTCCCATCCAGCTAAGAGGATGGATGTCTGGTTTCCAACAAGCCAACAAAAACGGAGGAGGGCTATTCTGCCCTACCAAGCAAAAAGGCAGTAATTGCTCATTTGGTCGAAAATTAGTTAGTCATTTTTGCTACATTAAATACATGCTTAATCATGTGGACAAGTATCCTGCCTCTATTGTATTGTGTTCAGGATAAAATAGGGGTCATGTTAGCAGTAACTGTATAAAGTTACTATGAAACCAACGTAAATAAAAGCAATTTTTTGCAGTTCCAAGCTATGAGCAGTTACTGCCTTTTTGCTTGGTAGGGCAGTATAATTGTCCGAAGTCAAACAATAGGCTGCTATTCTTGTAAACATTAACATATAACAGGCTATTTATAGACATTCATTGAATTTCTCCTTCCAACCAGGGAGTGAGAGGAGAGCACAGCTAAGCACATGGAGAACCCAGAGAATGGTGAGACATCGACGGGCTTTAAGCAAGGCTACTTACAGTGACACCATCCCAAGTGGCAGCACCAGTGGAGCTTGAAGCACTTCCCGTGGCTGTGAGTGGCGCAGATGGACAGTCCGTCGCACGGGAGAAAGTCCGGTCTCCCCGCGCAGCTCCGGGCCAACGCCTGCGCCTCGTCCAACTTCTCGCTCTTCCGTCCGCCCGACGCGGCCATCGCGCAGCGCACACCCCAGGATCAAACGCACGCCATGTAACCCATCGGAGAACGCAGCTTTAGCCCACAAGCCAAAAATGGTCTCAAAACCTCAGCAAACGCCAAATGTCTAACCAGGGAGGAAACTCCAAAGCGTGACGCAAACGAGTTAAATGTGGCCCCGTTGTAGCCACCCCCCCAAGCAGCACAGAGAGAATCAAAAAGCAATGAAAGTTCCAGTTCCAAGAATACGATTGACAGCTTGTTTTACGTCAACATCTGGATCTCCAGCCGCTGGAATTATTTTCTGTAAACGTCGACGAGGTTCTCTCAGCCAGAGAGATTTCCGTGGCGTATCCCGTGTCAGGCTTTCATTTGATATCGCCAGCCTTCTATCAGCCTGACAAGAGACTCCCCTGTCTGTTGATGAAGCCCTCGCCGTTTCCTTCCTCTTAGGCTATCCCCTCCTCCTCCTCTCTCTCTCTCTCTCTCTCTCTCCAGTTCGGTTCAGCCATAAAGGGAGTCCGATATTTGGTCTATTGTCCTCATTTCTGGCTGTAATAGCCTTTCCTCCGAAATCATGTAAACAAAGCCTATCATTTGAATCGGAAGCAACCTTTTTCAAGATAAATATAGGTCATTCTGTTAACGGATCCTTCATTTTTTAAACATTTATTTTATTAATTTAAACTTTATTTAACTAGGCCAATCAGCAAAGAAAAAAAAATCTTATTTACAATGACGGCCTACCAAAAGGCGAAACAAAATATAGGACAAAACACACATCATGATCAGAGAGACACCACAATCCTACATAAAGATAGACCTAAGACAACAGCAGAGCATGGCAGCAACACATAACACAGCCTGGTAGCAACACAACATGACAACAACATGGTAGCAGCACAAAACATGGTACAAACGTTATTGGGCACAGACAACAGCACAAAGGGCAAGAAGGTAGAGACAACAATACAGTACATTACACGAAGCAGCCACAACTGTCATAAAGAGTGTCCATGATTGAGTCTTTGAATGAAGAGATGGAGATAAAACTGTTCAGTTTGAGTGTTTTTGCAGCTCGTTCCAGTCACTAGAGGAACGACCCAGAGATGTGTGTGCTTTGGGGACCTTTAACAGAATGTGTCTGGCAGAACGGATGTTGTATGTGGAGGATGAGGCCTACAGTAGGGGGGGAGTGAGGCCTACAGTAGGGGGAGTGAGGCCTACAGAATGTGTCTGGCAGAACGGATGTTGTATGTGGAGGATGAGGGCTGCAGTAGGGGGAATGAGGCCTACAGAATGTGTCTGGCAGAACGGATGTTGTATGTGGGGGATGAGGGCTGCAGTAGGGGGAGTGAGGCCTACAGTAGGGGGAGTGAGGCCTACAGAATGTGTCTGGCAGAACGGATGTTGTATGTGGAGGATGAGGGCTGCAGTAGGGGAGAATGAGGCCTACAGAATGTGTCTGGCAGAACGGATGTTGTATGTGGAGGATGAGGGCTGCAGTAGGGGAGAATGAGGCCTACAGAATGTGTCTGGCAGAACGGATGTTGTATGTGGGGGATGAGGGCTGCATTGGAGGGGAGTGAGGCCTACAGTATGGGGGAGGGAGGCCTACAGTAGGGGGAGTGAGGCCTACAGTAGGGGGAGTGAGGCCTACAGTAGGGGGGAGTGAGGCCTACAGTAGGGGGAGTGAGGCCTACAGTAGGGGGAGTGAGGCCTACAGTAGGGGGAGTGAGGCCTACAGTAGGGGGAGTGAGGCCTACAGTAGGGGGAGTGAGGCCTACAGTAGGGGGAGTGAGGCCTACAGTAGGGGGAGTGAGGCCTACAGTAGGGGGAGTGAGGCCTACAGTAGGGGGAGTGAGGCCTACAGTAGGGGGAGTGAGGCCTACAGTAGGGGGAGTGAGGCCTACAGTAGGGGGAGTGAGGCCTACATACAGTAGGGGGAGTGAGGCCTACAGTAGGGGGAGTGAGGCCTACAGTAGGGGGAGTGAGGCCTACAGTAGGGGGAGTGAGGCCTACAGTAGGGGGAGTGAGGCCTACAGTAGGGGGAGTGAGGCCTACAGTAGAGGGAGTGAGGCCTACAGTAGAGGGGAGTGAGGCCTACAGTAGGGGGAGTGAGGCCTACAGTAGGGGGAGTGAGGCCTACAGTAGGGGGAGTGAGGCCTACAGTAGGGGGAGTGAGGCCTACAGTAGGGGGAGTGAGGCTTGCAGTAGGGGGAGTGAGGCCTACAGTAGGGGGAGTGAGGCCTACAGTAGAGGGGAGTGAGGCCTACAGAATGTGTCTGGCAGAACGGATGTTGTATGTGGGGGATGAGGGCTGCAGTAGGGGGAATGAGGCCTACAGAATGTGTCTGGCAGAACGGATGTTGTATGTGGGGGATGAGGGCTGCAGTAGGGGGAATGAGGCCTACAGAATGTGTCTGGCAGAACGGATGTTGTATGGGGGATGAGGGCTGCAGTAGGGGGAATGAGGCCTACAGAATGTGTCTGGCAGAACGGATGTTGTATGTGGAGGATGAAGGCTGCATTGGAGGGGAGTGAGGCCTACAGTATGGGGGAGGGAGGCCTACAGTAGGGGGAGTGAGGCCTACAGTAGGGGGAGTGAGGCCTACAGTAGGGGGAGTGAGGCCTACAGTAGGGGGAGTGAGGCCTACAGTAGGGGGAGTGAGGCCTACAGTAGGGGGAGTGAGGCCTACAGTAGGGGGAGTGAGGCCTACAGTAGGGTGAGTGAGGCCTACAGTAGGGGGAGTGAGGCCTACAGTAGGGGGAGTGAGGCCTACAGTAGGGGGAGTGAGGCCTACAGTAGGGGGAGTGAGGCCTACAGTAGGGGGAGTGAGGCCTACAGTAGGGGGAGTGAGGCCTACAGTAGGGGGAGTGAGGCCTACATACAGTAGGGGGAGTGAGGCCTACAGTAGGGGGAGTGAGGCCTACAGTAGGGGGAGTGAGGCCTACAGTAGGGGGAGTGAGGCCTACAGTAGGGGGGGAGTGAGGCCTACAGTAGGGGGAGTGAGGCCTACAGTAGAGGGAGTGAGGCCTACAGTAGAGGGGAGTGAGGCCTACAGTAGGGGGAGTGAGGCCTACAGTAGGGGGAGTGAGGCCTACAGTAGGGGGAGTGAGGCCTACAGTAGGGGGAGTGAGGCCTACAGTAGGGGGAGTGAGGCCTACAGTAGGGTGGAGTGAGGCCTACAGTAGGGGAGTGAGGCCTACAGTAGGGGGAGTGAGGCCTACATACAGTAGGGGGAGTGAGGCCTACAGTAGGGGGGGAGTGAGGCCTACAGTAGGGGGAGTGAGGCCTACAGTAGGGGGAGTGAGGCCTACAGTAGGGGGAGTGAGGCCTACAGTAGGGGGAGTGAGGCCTACAGTAGAGGGAGTGAGGCCTACAGTAGAGGGGAGTGAGGCCTACAGTAGGGGGAGTGAGGCCTACAGTAGGGGGAGTGAGGCCTACAGTAGGCCTACAGGGGGAGTGAGGCCTACAGTAGGGGGAGTGAGGCCTACAGTAGAGGGAGTGAGGCCTACAGTAGGGGGGGAGTGAGGCCTACAGTAGGGGGAGTGAGGCCTACAGTAGGGGGAGTGAGGCCTACAGTAGGGGGAGTGAGGCCTACAGTAGGGGGAGTGAGGCCTACAGTAGAGGGAGTGAGGCCTACAGTAGAGGGAGTGAGGCCTACAGTAGAGGGAGTGAGGCCTACAGTAGGGGGAGTGAGGCCTACAGTAGGGGGAGTGAGGCCTACAGTAGGGGGAGTGAGGCCTACAGTAGGGGAGTGAGGCCTACAGTATGGGGAGTGAGGCCTACAGTAGGGGGAGTGAGGCCTACAGTAGGGGGAGTGAGGCCTACAGTAGGGGGAGTGAGGCCTACAGTAGGGGGAGTGAGGCCTACAGTAGGGGGAGTGAGGCCTACAGTAGGGGGAGTGAGGCTTGCAGTAGGGGGGAGTGAGGCCTACAGTAGGGGGAGTGAGGCCTACAGTAGGGGGAGTGAGGCCTACAGTAGGGGGAGTGAGGCCTACAGTAGGGGGAGTGAGGCCTACAGTAGGGGGAGTGAGGCCTACAGTAGAGGGAGTGAGGCCTACAGTAGAGGGAGTGAGGCCTACAGTAGGGGGAGTGAGGCCTACAGTAGGGGAGTGAGGCCTACAGTAGGGGGAGTGAGGCCTACAGTAGGGGGAGTGAGGCCTACAGTATGGGGAGTGAGGCCTACAGTAGGGGGAGTGAGGCCTACAGTAGGGGGAGTGAGGCCTACAGTAGGGGGAGTGAGGCCTACAGTAGGGGGAGTGAGGCCTACAGTAGGGGGAGTGAGGCCTACAGTAGGGGAGTGAGGCCTACAGCAGAGGGAGTGAGGCCTACAGTAGGGGGAGTGAGGCCTACAGTATGGGGGAGTGAGGCCTACAGTAGGGGGAGTGAGGCCTACAGTAGGGGGAGTGAGGCCTACAGTAGGGGGAGTGAGGCCTACAGTAGGGGAGTGAGGCCTACAGTAGGGGGAGTGAGGCCTACAGTAGGGGGAGTGAGGCCTACAGCAGAGGGAGTGAGGCCTACAGTAGGGGGAGTGAGGCCTACAGTAGGGGGGGAGTGAGGCCTACAGTAGGGGGAGTGAGGCCTACAGCAGAGGGAGTGAGGCCTACAGTAGGGGGAGTTAGGCCTACAGTAGGGGGAGTGAGGCCTACAGTAGGGGAGTGAGGCCTACAGTAGGGGGAGTGAGGCCTACAGTAGGGGGAGTGAGGCCTACAGTAGGGGGAGTGAGGCCTACAGTAGGGGGAGTGAGGCCTACAGTAAGAGTGTTTTATAAATAGTATCAACCAGTGGGTCTTGCCACGGGTCTACAGAGATGACCAGTTTAGAGAAGAGTATAGTTTACAGGGCTCCTGAGTGGCACAGCGGTCTGAGGCACTACAGACACCCTGGTTCAAATCCAGGCTGTATCACAAACAGCCGGGATTGGGAGGCCCATAGAGTGGCAGACAATTGGCCCAGCGTCGTCCGGGTTTGGCCGGCGTAGGCCATCATTGTAAATAAGAATTTGTTCTTGCCTAGTTAAATATATATATATATATATATAGTGCAGTGATGTGTCCTTTAATTAAGGAGCATTGGTGGCAAATCTGATGTCAGAGTGGTGAAGAACATCTAGCGCGCTCGAGAGCACCCTTATTCATTAGACCCTGAAATTCCAGGTAATAAGAACTACAAAATAATATATTTAACAGTCAAAAGTCTGGACACATCTACTAATTCCAGGGTTTTACTTTATTTTTTACTATTTTCAACATTGTAGAATAATACATCTCAAAGAGTGTGCAAAGCTGTCATCAAGGCAAAGGGAGGCTACTTTGAAGAATCTCAAATATAAAATATATTTTGATTTGTTTAATTTTGGTTACTACATGATTCCATGTGTGTTATTTCATAGTTTTGATGTCTTCACTATTATTCTACAATTTAGTAAAAATAAAGAAAAACCCTGGAAAGAGTAGGTGTCCAACCTTGTGACTGGTACAGTATATATATATATATAATTATTATTATGTCATTTCATTGAGAGTAATTAAATGCTGAAATCCTTTATTTCTAGTAATAATGAAAAATACTACTACTACACACATGCACACACATGCACACACATGCACACACGTGCACACACATGCACACACATGCACACACGTGCACACACACGCACACACGTGCACACATGTGCACACACATGCACACACGTGCACACACATGCACACACGTGCACACACGTGCACACACACGCACACACATGCACACACATGCACACACATGCACACACATGCACACACGTGCACACACACGCACATAGCATAGAGTGAGCCATTAATTAATTAATGGGCCATTTATAATAACATAAATAAAAAGTAGCAACAGAAATGCTGTGTTCAAGCCAGCATGATTTAAGAAACATGAAAGAGACCAGTGATATGGAAGAAACCCTCAAAGGAATAGAAAGGAGATCTGGCCAATATTCTGGTACTGCTCTGTGCTTCAAAAGGCTTCCTTGTACTGTATCATATTCACATCACATGATTTCCCTGTGTGTGTTGTTTGTGTGTGTGTTGTTTGTGTGTTGTTTGTGTGTGTGTTGTTTGTGTGTGTGTTGTTTGTGTGTGTGTTGTTTGTGTGTGTGTTGTTTGTGTGTGTGTGTTGTTTGTGTGTGTGTTGTTCGTGTCTGTGTGTTGTCTGTGTTGTTCGCGTCTGGGTGTGTGTTGTTTGTGTGTGTGTGTGTGTGTGTTGTTTGTGTGTGTGTTGTTCGTGTGTGTGTTGTTCGTGTGTCTATCCCCCTTCCCACAACACATCTGATGATCTGTTTATTTTATTATTTTGTAGTTCTGGTTTCTGTAACATTTATTTATTCATATTATTTTATTCACAAAACAAAACACAGGAATTAACAAGAAAATACTAAAACATACCAAAAATATCAATATAATAATTTTAAAAATTATAATTGTAGTGCAATTGTATTAACACTGAAAACATCTTATTATAATGATTCAGGAAGATGTTGTTCTTGTTGTTATTCACTGGGGATAATGTCTTAACCAGATAATTACATTCAATCAAAAATATGTGTAATTTTGGTATAGAATTCTGGAATTTCTGCTTGTGTATGAAGTATTTGGAAACAAGAATTTTTAAAAATCACAATCATTTCCATGATCTTGTTATCATTGCAATAGTAACATATTATATCCTTCATGTCAAAAACATGGGTAGTGTTCATAATGGTAAATAAGTATTCTGCAAGGTTTTCACAAAATTATGACATAAATTTACATTCAAAGAACAAGTGAGTCAGATTCTCACCTTCTTTTTCACAGAAGACGCAGACATCCTCAATAGCCACACATTTGGACAACATAGAATTACATGGATGTATCTTATGTAGAATTTTAAAATGCACTTCCTTAAATTTGTATACAATATTTGTAAGGCCTTAAAACTGATTTGGGAACAGGGGGCAGTATTGAGTAGCTTGGATGAATAAGGTACCCAGAGTAAATTGCCTGCTACTCAGGCCCAGAAGCTAGAATATCCATATATTAATAGATTTGGATAGAAAACACTATAAAGTCTCCAAAACTGTTAAAATAATGTCTGTGAATATAACAGAACTCATATGGCAGGCAAAAACCTGAGAAAAATCCAACCAGGAAGTGGGAAAGTGATTGCTTATCCAATATACTGTGTCTATGGGGTCAGATGGCACTTCCTAAGGCTTCCACTAGATGTCAACAGTCTTTAGAACGTTGTTTCAGGCTTCTACTGTGAAAGTGGATTGAATAAGAGCTGTTTCAAACAGTGGTCTGGCTGAAAGCCTTTAGCCAAGTCTAGTGTGCAGCTGTAAGCGCGAGCTCCTTTCTAATGACAAAGGAATTGTCTGGTTGGAATATTATTGAAGATTTATGATAAAAACATCCTAAAGATTGATTATATACATCGTTTGACATGTTTCTACAAACTATAATGGAACTTTTTGGACTTTTCGTCTGGACTGCGTCTTGTGCATTTGGATTAGTGAACTAAACGCGATAAATAAAAAGGAGGTATTTGGACATAAAGATGCTTTATCGAACTTTATCGAACATTTATTGTCTAACATGGAGACCTGGAAGTGCCATCAGATGAAGATCATCAAAGGTAAGTGATTAATTTTAAGGCTATTTCTGACTTTTGTGACACCTCTCCTTGGTTGGAAAATGGCTGTATGGTTTTCTGTGGCTAGGCGCTGACCTAACATAATTGCATCGTGTGCTTTCACCGTAAAGCTTTATTGAAATCTGACACAGTGGTTGCATTAAGGTGAAGTTTATCTTTAATCGTATGTTTAACACTTGTATCTTTCATCAATGTTTATGATGAGTATTTCTGTAATTTGATGTGGCTTTCTGCACTTTCACTGGATGTTTGTTTGAGACAGTGCATTTCTGAACATAACGCACCAATTTCAAATGAGGTTTTTGGACATAAAGATGAACTTTATCGAACAAAACACACATTTATTGTCTAACATGGAGTCCTGGGAGTGCCATCCGGTGAAGATCATCAAAGGTTAGTGATTCATTTTAACGCTATTTCTGTCTTTTGTGACACCTCTCCTTCTTTGGAACATGGCTGTATAGTTTTCTGTGGCTAGGCGCTGACCTAACATAATCGCAAGGTGTGCTTTCGCCGTAAAGCCTTTTTGAAATCAGACACTGTGGCTGGATTAACAAGAAGTTTATCTTTAAAATGGTGTATAATACTTGTATGTTTGAGGAATTTAAATTATGAGATTTCTGTTGTTTTGAATTTGGCGCCATGCAATTTCACTGGCTGTTGGCGAGGTGGGACGCTATCGTCCCACATATCCCAGAGAGGTTTTAACCAAGCTTTTGTTCCAGACAATGTCAGGAATAAGCATGTTTCATAAACATTTTCCTCTAGGCGTAAGTTGGTTCTGTGAATGGAGAATTTGTCTTATATATTTATTACAACAAGATTTCTCAAGTAAGCCTACGCCTTCCAATCTGAGTTCTGGATAAACTTTGTGATCATCACCAAAGCTAAGATGAGTTTTCATTAGTGTAGTTAGACCACTGGGAACGGCTTTGATCACAGAAATAAACTCTCTGAAAGGTATTGGAAACTCATTCAATGTTATAAATTGTTCATATGTAAGAATATTACCCCTGTTGTCAAAAACATCAAGAACAAAGTCGTTATTCCTCTCATGCCAGCTGGGGTAGAACAATGACTTATTCCTTACAGTCATGTCTGAATTATTCCACAAAAGAGCTTTATGTGGGGAAAAACTGTGCAGGAAACATTTTCCAGGCCATTAAAGCTTGTTGGTGAAACCTAGCCAATTTAGCGGGTAACCTTCCAGAAATATATTTAAGTTTCAGTAAAAATTGAAGACCTCCCAACTTATTAAACACATTATTCAATATGGTATTTCATTCCAAATCAGTATTGATCAAACATCTTTTCAACCAGTTGATCTTGAAAGTGTTATTTATGTCAACAAAATCCAACACTTCCAGACCTCCTTCAGCTCTTTTATTAGGGAGGACTGACTCTTATAATTTGTGAGACTTATTTTTCCAGATGAAGTCAAGAAAGGTCTTGTTGATCTCTTTACAAGTAGAGGGATTTACAAATAAATATAATGAGGGGTACACAAAGTCCCTCTTCCTTGGACAGAATCACTCTCCCAAGTATAGAAAGAGCCCTTTGGAGCCAATTATAAAAATAAAAAATTCTTAATTTTAGGAGATAAATTCCTTTGTTGTCTGACAGATGTATTCCTAAATATTTAACACAGTCCTTTACAGGAATATTTTCTAATTCTTTATCATTAGAGTCATATGAACATAAGATTTCACATTTAGAAACATTGAGTTTTAATCCTGATGCAATAGAGAATGCAGTTGTAGCATTATGGACAACCTGGTCTTTGTCTCTTTAAAAAAGAGTAGTATCATCAGCCAGTTGGGGCATGTTGATTTCTCTGTTAAAAATGGTTAAGCCACACAGATTTGCATTATTCAGAATATCTAGAGATAGAAGTTCCACAACCAAAATGAACCAAAATGGCGAAATCGGGCATCCCTGTCGTACACTTCTGTTGATACTAAACCTCAGTACATCCAAAAGATTCAGTAACACAGAACTATTTATATCTTTGGAAAACATGCGAAGGACTTTGATAAGCCAGACGGTTTAAGTGACCTAAAGAGAAATTCATGTTCAATTGTGTCAAAGGCTTTACAGAAGTCCAGAAATAAGACAACCGCATCTGAGTCAATTGCATCTGAATAATCTATAAGGTCCAAGACTAAACAAATGTTAGAGCTGATGTGACGGCCCTTCATAAACCCTGTTTGAGTCTCATTTATAATGGTATCTATTCCTTTCTTTAATCTTTTGGCATAAACCAGAGCAATCCATTTTTAATCCATATTTAATAAAGTAATTGGTCTCCAATTGTCAATGAGAGAAGGGTCTTTAACGGGCTTCGGGATCAGTGAAAGAAGGCCCTATTTCATAGTGGAGACCATTTCCCCATTTTCAATGCAATCTTGAAACATATTTAAAAAATCGGGTCTTCTAGTAACTCCCAAAACTGTCTATAGAATTCAACTGACAGGCCATCAGGGCCAGGTGATTTCCCCTTTTTTCATTGAATTCAGAGCCTCTCTAATTTCTTCAATTGAGTGGAAACTGAGTGGAAATCATCCTCAATTGCAGGGACATAACCATCTTCCTGAAATTGTGAGTTGTAAAGGTTTTCATAAAAGGAATTGACAAATGTTGACATTGCAATGGGATCTTTGCATAACACATCATTCATTTTGAGTGCAGTTATAGATTTTCTTTTGTAGTTTCTCTTTTCAAGTGCAAAAAAAGTAACTCGTGATTCTTCCCCCTCTTCAATCCATTTTGCTCTTGACCTGACAAAGGCTTTGATCTGTGTAAAGCAGTTCTAATTCTAGTTGTAAAGATTTAAATACAGACTCTTCTTCTTGAGAGAGATGATCTTTCTTTAGAAAACTATCAAGCTTTTGCTCATCAACTATTTTTCTCCAAGGTTATTTAAGTGCATCAGCTCTTTGGCACATTTAATGACTCTGACTTTACATTTGAAAAATTCCCATCTACTTCCATCACACGTGTCTTTTCTTGCAACAATATCTTTGGCTAACGATGTGATGTTTCCAATGACAATAGGATCTTTAAGAAGTGTGTTGTTAAATTTCCAATATCCTCGAGTACCTTTTGATTTTTTTAGTAGCTTGTAAATTCAGGGAAATCAAGTGATGATCAGAAAAGGGGCCAACTGATGATCTACACCTATAACAAATTGTAACAAAACGGGTGAATTAGGAATCTGTTTTGTTGGTATAACCCTTAGCATCCGGATTGAAATAACGCCAGGCATCATCAACACAGAGATCCTTGCATAATGTAATGATAATGTTACTATTTTTGAGGGATTTGACTCGTTCTAGGAGGAAAACGATCAGCAGATGCATCAGGTGTTTCATTAAAATCCCCGGAAATGATTAGAAAAGCCTCTGAGTATTTGTTGTTTCTAATCCTGTACTTTTCTGGTAACTTGTGTAAAAAAGGGTCTTATTAGGAGCATGTGAGTTATGTCCGTATACATTACAAATGATGAAAATAGCATTGTCAAGTTTAACAGTTACTATGACCCATCTCCCATCCTGTGAAGATGTGGATTTTAGAACGTCGCCTTTAAACTGTGAAGATGTGGATTCTAGAACATCACCTTTAAACTTGTGAATATGTGGATTCTAGAACGTCACCTTTAAACTTGTGAAGATGTGGATTCTAGAACGTCACCTTTAAACTTGTGAATATGTGGATTCTAGAACATCACCTTTAAACTTGTGAAGATGTGGATTCTAGAACATCACCTTTAAACTTGTGAATATGTGGATTCTAGAACGTCACCTTTAAACTGTGAAGATGTGGATTCTAGAACGTCACCTTTAAACTGTGAAGATGTGGATTCTAGAACGTCACCTTTAAACTTGTAAATAAGTGTCAAAACACCAGCAGAATGGTTTGATCCATGACTGAAATAGGCCATGTGTCTCCACATTGTGATTTACAACATCTCACATCACTTTACAACGAATGAGTTTCCTGAAGAAGGACAAAATCTGCGTTACCGCTTTTACTAGATAAAAAATAAGGCTTTCCTTTTAGTAAGATCTCTCAAACCCCGAGCATTCAGACTAACGATATTGAGTGAGTTGAAAACAAAGTAGTAACGTGAACAATAAAACAAACATTGAAGCAGAGGATTACTCCGACGGAAAACTACCCTCAGCTGAGGTAGCGGTGGTTAACAGAATAACAAATCTCTTTTTTCCCCCTATTTTGGTTGGCAAGTGTGGATAAATTGTAGTTCGCACGGTGCATTAACTCATGGCAGTACGTTAACTGTAGTCTTGGCAGTACTCACAGTTCCAGTAAGGTTCATGTCAACAGAGTTACCCAGTAATTATTCTTCCTTTGATAAACGCGCGTGGGCACCTTGAACCCAGCCTTCTTTCCCTCTCATTGTGCCTTCTGTATAAGCGGCCACAGTTTCTCCCTGGCAGTCTGATCCTGCGCATTCAGAACCTCTTTGATGCGGAGCTTCTTCTCGTCCAGAAACTTGTTCCCAGTTGGCCATTCTCCAGATGATGTCCCTGCAATGGCGCATAGTTAAGCGCAAGATGATATTGCGAGGGGGTCCTTCAGATCTTCGTTTCCCAAGTCGATGTACCACGTCGATCACGTCTCTTAGCTTGTCTTTGATGCACGGAGCCACCTTTCCCAGGATATTAATGACTGCTTCTCTAATATCCTCTCCCTCTACCTCTTTTACACCTTGGATTTTCAGATGCCACCTGCGAGAGTACCTTTGAAGTTCAGCTACATTCTCACACAGCTCATTATGTGTATGTTTCTTCAACTCATTCTCACACAGCTCATTATGTTTATGTTTCTTCAGCTCATTCTCACACAGCTCATTATGTTTATGTTTCTTCAGCTCATTCTCACACAGCTCATTATGTTTGTTTCTTCAGCTCATTCTCACACAGCTCATTATGTTTATGATTCTTCAGCTCATTCTAACACAGCTCATTATGTTTATGATTCTTCAGCTCATTCTCACACAGCTCATTATGTTTGTTTCTTCAGCTCATTCTCACTCAGCTCATTATGTTTATGTTTCTTCAGATCTCTAGGAACATTATCTTTTCCTTGTTCTCGCTCACAATTTTGTGAAGCTGACAGTTTCTGACAAATTATCGATCTTCTTTGATGTTTCTTTGGTAGCCCGCTCTATGATGGACACGTTGGAGAACGTGGCGTCTTGTTTAGTAGACAGGGACTGGATTGCAAGAGAAAAGTTCAAACATAGAAATGTTCTCTCTCTCACTTTTTTCACCGGTGGATGTTTAATTGGTGTCTGAGGTAAAGAGGTTACAAGGATTTCATCCTGGTCAGGTTTGTTCTTTCTCTTGATTGAGCTCGCGGCATCTTGTTGCTGCTCTGGCTCTCGTTGTAGCTAGCATGCCTGCCGTCTTCTGTGAGACTTGGATATTCTGTCTACTGTTGTCTTCCTGTCCTGTTCTTTTCCATTCAACTTGACAAAAACAAACTCTAAACTTGTCCTATGTTGCTAAAACAAGTTCTAGTTAGTTTATTTCAACATTGATAGCCAATATTAGACTGTTAACCACCTAACCCTCAATGTTGCTTTGACAAGCGAGAAAACACTACCTCTCACAGCGGCGCCATCTTGGCTCTTTCTCACATCTGATGATCTGTCTGACACCCCTATCCAGCTGTCATGACCTCCAGATTCAACCCACTAAGGCTCCGCCTCCTGCCCAAAGGCCTCGCGTGTCATTGGTGGAGCCCTCCTGTCCTATGATACAAATGATCGGTTTAGTTTTTTGTTTGAATCCTATAGTTTGAGATTGGATCTAGTTTGGTGTTGATCTATGGAGACAGAGAGGTGGACTGAGGTTGGACTAGGCTACATTATCTAGTTTGGTGTTGATCTATGGAGACACAGAGAGGTGGACTGAGGTTGGACAAGGCTACATTATCTAGTTTGGTGTTGATCTATGGAGACACAGAGAGGTGGACTGAGGTTGGACTAGGCTACATTATCTAGTTTGGTGTTGATCTATGGAGACACAGAGAGGTGGACTGAGGTTGGACTAGGCTACATTATCTAGTTTGGTGTTGATCTATGGAGACACAGAGAGGTGGACTGAGGTTGGACTAGGCTACATTATCTAGTTTGGTGTTGATCTATGGAGACACAGTGAGGTGGACTGAGGTTGGACAAGGCTACATTATCTAGTTTGGTGTTGATCTATGGAGACACAGAGAGGTGGACTGAGGTTGGACTAGGCTACATTATCTAGTTTGGTGTTGATCTATGAAGACACAGAGAGGTGGACTGAGGTTGGACTAGGCTACATTATCTAGTTTGGTGTTGATCTATGGAGACACAGTGAGGTGGACTGAGGTTGGACTAGGCTACATTATCTAGTTTGGTGTTGATCTATGAAGACACAGAGAGGTGGACTGAGGTTGAACTAGGCTACATTATCTAGTTTGGTGTTGATCTATGGAGACACAGAGAGGTGGACTGAGGTTGGACAAGGCTACATTATCTAGTTTGGTGTTGATCTATGGAGACACAGTGAGGTGGACTGAGGTTGGACTAGGCTACATTATCTAGTTTGGTGTTGATCTATGGAGACACAGTGAGGTGGACTGAGGTTGGACTAGGCTACTCTGTTAATGCAGAAAAGGTGCATCATGGGTTTCCAGTGCTTTTCTTCTTTTGCACATGAACATGAAGTAGTTACCAAACCTCACCAGTAACATGGGTAGTAACAGTAGTCACTGAGGGGGAGGTAGAGGGTAGTTACCAAACCTCACCAGTAACATGGGTAGTAACAGTAGTCACTGAGGGGGGTAGAGGGTAGTTACCAAACCTCACCAGTAACATGGGTAGTAACAGTAGTCACTGAGGGGGAGGTAGAGGGTAGTTACCAAACCTCACCAGTAACATGGGTAGTAACAGTAGTCTGTGTAATTTGGTGTCTGAGGGGGGTAGAGGGTAGTTACCAAACCTCACCAGTAACATGGGTAGTAACAGTAGTCACTGAGGGGGAGGTAGAGGGTAGTTACCAAACCTCACCAGTAACATGGGTAGTAACAGTAGTCACTGAGAGGGGGGAGGTAGAGGGTAGTTACCAAACCTCACCAGTAACATGGGTAGTAACAGTAGTCACTGAGGGGGAGGTAGAGGGTAGTTACCAAACCTCACCAGTAACATGGGTAGTAACAGTAGTCACTGAGGGGGAGGTAGAGGGTAGTTACCAAACCTCACCAGTAACATGGGTAGTAACAGTAGTCACTGAGGGGGAGGTAGAGGGTAGTTACCAAACCTCACCAGTAACATGGGTAGTAACAGTAGTCACTGAGGGGAGGTAGAGGGTAGTTACCAAACCTCACCAGTAACATGGGTAGTAACAGTAGTCACTGAGGGGGAGGTAGAGGGTAGTTACCAAACCTCACCAGTAACATGGGTAGTAACAGTAGTCACTGAGGGGGAGGTAGAGGGTAGTTACCAAACCTCACCAGTAACATGGGTAGTAACAGTAGTCACTGAGGGGGGGTAGAGGGTAGTTACCAAACCTCACCAGTAACATGGGTAGTAACAGTAGTCACTGAGGGGGGTAGAGGGTAGTTACCAAACCTCACCAGTAACATGGGTAGTAACAGTAGTCACTGAGGGAGAGGTAGAGGGGAGTTACCAAACCTCACCAGTAACATGGGTAGTAACAGTAGTCACTGAGGGGGAGGGAGGAAGTGCTCAGCCATCCAGGTAGGTAGCTATGGCACCAGTAGCCAAGGTGACGATGCTCCTCTGCTCCCAGGGGATTGTGTTGGAGTTGGAGTAGCTGTGTAATTTGGTGTGAGAGTCAGGGAAGAGGGTTGTGTGTGTGTGTGCATGTGTGTGTGTGTCTGTGTACTGACTGCTTATGTGTGTTTGTCAGGAAAAGGGACAGTGTGTGTGTGTGTAGGTGTCATTTGTATCAACTTGCAGAAGAGAGGAGAGATTTACCAGCTGAAGAGGGCAGTGTGTGTGTGTGTGTATGTGTTTGTGTGTTTGTGTGTGTGTGTGTGTGTGTGTGTGTGTGTGTCAGGGAAAGGGACAGTGTGTGTGTGTGTGTGTGTGTGTGTCAGGGAAAGGGACAGTGTGTGTGTGTGTGGGTGTCAGTGAAAAGGACAGTGTGTGGGTGTGTGTGAGAGGCCTGGAGTGGTCTAAGTTCATCTGTGATGAGATAGTGCTGTCTGCCATCCAGTAATGATAGCTTATCATCTACCATTAGGTCCCGTTGAAAGCCCGGGGGGGTTTGTAGCCATGGAGACCCACGTCACTTGTGATGAGGGCTCATTTTAATATTTCTGTGTCCCAAAGGGCACCATATAGTGCACTATTTTGACCAGTGCCCATAGGGAATAGGGTTCCATTTTGACCAGTCCCCATAGGGAATAGGGTTCCATTTTGACCAGTACCCATAGGGAATAGGGCTCCATTTTGACCAGTACCCATAGGGAATAGGGCTCCATTTTGACCAGTACCCATAGGGAATAGGGTTCCATTTTGACCAGTACCAATAGGGAATAGGGCTCCATTTGGACCAGTACCCATAGGGAATAGGGTTCCATTTTGACCAGTACCATAGGGAATAGGGCTCCATTTGGACCAGTACCCATAGGGAATAGGGTTCTATTTTGGGATTCAGCCATTGTCTCTCTCTTCTTGTTCCAGAAACACATTCTCTCCCTGTAGTGTTTAGTCTTCCATTCAGAGAGAAGAGAAGAGGTGGTGGGAATGGGTGTAGGATTACTACCGTCAGACTCCCAGAGAGGTTTCTGTATTTTATCTAATATATGAACCTTGTCACAACAGTTATTATTTGTATCAACTTGCAGAAGAGAGGAGATTTACCACAACTTTACCAGCGTTAGTAAAGTAAGTTACAGTCTATGAGGTGTTGTGATTATGACTGCAGTCAATCACAGTCAATCACATTCAACCAGAGACATTCACAGTCAACCAGAGACAATCACAGTCAACCAGAGACATTCACAGTCAACCAGAGACAATCACAGTCAACCAGAGACATTCACAGTCAACCAGAGTCAATCACAGTCAACCAGAGACATTCACAGTCAACCAGAGACAATCACAGTCAACCAGAGCCATTCACAGTCAACCAGAGACATTCACAGTCAACCAGAGCCATTCACAGTCAACCAGAGCCATTCACAGTCAACCAGAGACATTCACAGTCAACCAGAGACATTCACAGTCAACCAGAGACAACCCTCCCTCCCTCCCTCCCTCCCTCCCTCCCTCCCTCCCTCCCTCCCCTAACCTCAACCCCCCCTTTCTCTCCCTCTATTTCCCTCCCTCTCCCATCTCTCTCCTTTCCCTCTCTCCTTCCCTCTTCCCCCTTCTCTCCCTCCTCTCCCCTAACCCTAACCTCAACCCTAACCATAACCCTAGCTCCTAACCCTAACCCTAAACATAACCCTAACCCTAAACATAACCCTAACCCTAACCTCAAACCTAAACATAACCCTAGCTCCTAACACTAACCTCAACCCTAAACATAACCCTAGCTCCTAACCCTAACCCTAACCTCAACCCTAAACATAACCCTAACTCCTAACCCTAACCTCAACCCTAAACATAACCCTAACCACAAACCCAAACATAACCCTAGCTCCTAACCCTAACCCTAACCTCAACCCTAAACATAACCCTAGCTCCTAACTCCTAACCTCAACCCTAAATATATAGAGACATAATATATAAACAGGCCTATTACCTATATAGAGACATAATATATAGACAGGCCTATTACCTATATAGAGACATAATATATAGACAGGCCTATTACCTATATAGAGACATAATATATAAACAGGCCTATTACCTATATAGAGACATAATATATAGACAGGCCTATAACCTATATAGAAACATAATATATAGACAGGCCTATTCCCTATATAGAGACATAATATATAGACAGGCCTATTACCTATATAGAGACATATTATATAGACAGGCCTATTACCTACATATTACCTGCACTACTTCTGACTGTGCAATCAACATCTTTATGCATGTCTGTTATGTTACAGACTCCATCAGTAATGTCTCTCATCTCTAATGGTCTGTTATGTTACAGACTCCATCAGTAACGTCTCTCATCTCTAATGGTCTGTTATGTTACAGACTCCATCAGTAATGTTTCTCATCTCTAATGGTCTGTTATGTTACAGACTCCATCAGTAATGTCTCTCATCTCTAATGGTCTGTTATGTTACAGACTCCATCAGTAACGTCTCTCATCTCTAATGGTCTGTTATGTTACAGTCAGTAATGTAATGGTCTGTTATGTTACAGACTCCATCAGTAATGTTTCTCATCTCTAATGGTCTGTTATGTTACAGACTCCATCAGTAATGTTTCTCATCTCTAATGGTCTGTTATGTTACAGACTCCATCAGTAATGTTTCTCATCTCTAATGGTCTGTTATGTTACAGACTCCATCAGTAATGTCTCTCATCTCTAATGGTCTGTTATGTTACAGACTCCATCAGTAATGTCTCTCATCTCTAATGGTCTGTTATGTTACAGACTCCATCAGTAATGTTTCTCATCTCTAATGGTCTGTTATGTTACAGACTCCATCAGTAATGTCTCTCATCTCTAATGGTCTGTTATGTTACAGACTCCATCAGTAATGTCTCTCATCTCTAATGGTCTAATGGTCAGTAATGTTCTCTCATCTCTAATGGTCTGTTATGTTACAGACTCCATCAGTAATGTTTCTCATCTCTAATGGTCTGTTATGTTACAGACTCCATCAGTAACGTCTCTCATCTCTAATGGTCTGTTATGTTACAGACTCCATCAGTAATGTCTCTCATCTCTAATGGTCTGTTATGTTATGTTACAGACTCCATCAGTAACGTCTCTCATCTCTAATGGTCTGTTATGTTACAGACTCCATCAGTAACGTCTCTCATCTCTAATGGTCTGTTATGTTATGTTACAGACTCCATCAGTAATGTTTCTCATCTCTAATGGTCTGTTATGTTACAGACTCCATCAGTAATGTCTCTCATCTCTAATGGTCTGTTATGTTACAGACTCCATCAGTAATGTCTCTCATCTCTAATGGTCTGTTATGTTATGTTACAGACTCCATCAGTAATGTCTCTCATCTCTAATGGTCTGTTATGTTACAGACTCCATCAGTAATGTTTCTCATCTCTAATGGTCTGTTATGTTATGTTACAGACTCCATCAGTAATGTCTCTCATCTCTAATGGTCTGTTATGTTACAGACTCCATCAGTAACGTCTCTCATCTCTAATGGTCTGTTATGCTATGTTACAGACTCCATCAGTAATGTTTCTCATCTCTAATGGTCTGTTATGTTACAGACTCCATCAGTAATGTCTCTCATCTCTAATGGTCTGTTATGTTACAGACTCCATCAGTAATGTTTCTCATCTCTAATGGTCTGTTATGTTACAGACTCCATCAGTAATGTCTCTCATCTCTAATGGTCTGTTATGTTACAGACTCCATCAGTAATGTCTCTCATCTCTAATGGTCTGTTATGTTACAGACTCCATCAGTAACGTCTCTCATCTCTAATGGTCTGTTATGTTACAGACTCCATCAGTAACGTCTCTCATCTCTAATGGTCCTATCAGTCACCATAACATACTGTAATTATATCTATACTGATTTACAGTTCAGGGAAAGAAAACCTGCACACACACAAATGCGTACTCGCATGAACACAAAAACAGTCCCACACACACACAGGTGATTGAATGTAATTTCACTAAATTGCTTCCATCCGTAACCCTAGTTATTGGCTTGTCTATTAACGCAGCAACACCGTAGTCCCAGCCGTCACTCTCCTGGTCGAATGTGGCTAACACACCTGGAACAGGGCAGACAACCAGGCTCTCTTATTAAAACAAGTCCTGTATCGGCTCACTAACATGCTGCTGCTACACAGACAGAGTCCAGGGTTGGAGGGACAGACTGCAGGCCTTGGAGCTTTGGACATCTGGTGTCTGTTGGTAGAGTGAAGGGATGACATGGAAGTGTGAGCGAGCGAGTGAGGTGTGTGTGTGTGTGTGTGTGACTACGAGGGATTTACAGAGCCCCCCTCCTCCACTGTGTTGAAGTATCCTGATAGTAGACGACAGTACAACAGAAGGGTTAATCTGGTGACACACAGATGGACATGGGAGCTTCTCATCATGGGGGGGGGGGGGGGGGTGTAGCCTGGTACAGCATCACAATGATGCTTCATCTAATGACAGAGAATGGCATCAACAAAAGGGAAATGTGAACTTTGGCTTTGTAATAGAATTCTGCTAAAAAGGAAACGTCTGTTGGATATGAGGCGATGGAATCATTTGGTTGACCATATCCATCTGTCTGTAGTCCTTCGGAAAGAGGAACTTTAGCTCACAGCGCTGTGGTCCAGTCATGTGAATATCAGAGTGCTTTTAGAGGGGATGTTTGGTAGAATGACTTTGTGCTTTAGGCTTTCCGGTCCTCTCTCTCTGTCTCTCTGTCTCTCTCTCTCTCTGTCTCTCTGTCTCGCTCTCTCTCTCTCTCTCTCTCTCTGTCTCTGTCTCTCTGTCTCTGTCTCTCTGTCTCTCTCTCTCTCTCTCTCTGTCTCTGTCTCTGTCTCTCTCTCTCTCTCTGTCTCTGTCTCTTTGTCTCTGTCTCTCTCTCTCTCTCTCTCTCTCTCTCTCTCTCTCTCTCTCTCTGTCTCTCTGTCTCTGTCTCTCTTTCTTTCTCTCCCTCTCTCTCTCCCCCCTCTCCCTCTCTGTCTCTCTCTCTCTCTTCTATCTCTTCTCCCCTCTCTCTCTCTAATCCAATTTGCTTTATTGGCATGACGTAACAATGTACATATTGCCTTTGGATATTAACAACATGAAGATAATAAGAATCAACATTGTCAACGGGACAACAGTAACAACAATAACCAAGGGTCAAAACAACCAGACATTGAACAGTAACAACAATAACCAAGGGTCAAAACAACCAGACATTGAACAGTAACAACAATAACCAATTGAAGGGTCAAAACAACCAGACATTGAACAGTAACAACAATAACCAAGAGTCAAAACAACCAGACATTGAACAGTAACAATAACCAAGGGTCAAAACAACCAGACATTGAACAGTAACAACAATAACCAAGGGTCAAAACAACCAGACATTGAACAGTAACAATAACCAAGGGTCAAAACAACCAGACATTGAACAGTAACAACAATAACCAAGGGTCAAAACAACCAGACATTGAACAGTAACAACAATAACCAAGGGTCAAAACAACAGACAGAACATTGAACAGACATTGAACAGTAACAACAACAACAATAACCAAGGGTCAAAACAACCAGACATTGAACAGTAACAACAATAACCAAGGGTCAAAACAACCAGACATTGAACAGTAACAACAATAGGGTCAAAACAACCAGACATTGAACAGTCAAAACAACCAGACATTGAACAGTAACAACAATAACCAAGGGTCAAAACAACCAGACATTGAACAGTAACAACAATAACCAAGAGTCAAAACAACCAGACATTGAACAGTAACAACAATAACCAAGGGTCAAAACAACCAGACATTGAACAGTAACAACAATAACCAAGGGTCAAAACAACCAGACATTGAACAGTAACAACAATAACCAAGGGTCAAAACAACCAGACATTGAACAGTAACAACAATAACCAAGGGTCAAAACAACCAGACATTGAACAGTAACAACAATAACCAAGGGTCAAAACAACCAGACATTGAACAGTAACAACAATAACCAAGGGTCAAAACAACCAGACATTGAACAGTAACAATAACCAAGGGTCAAAACAACCAGACATTGAACAGTAACAATAACCAAGGGTCAAAACAACCAGACATTGAACAGTAACAATAACCAAGGGTCAAAACAACCAGACATTGAACAGTAACAATAACCAAGGGTCAAAACAACCAGACATTGAACAGTAACAATAACCAAGGGTCAAAACAACCAGACATTGAACAGTAACAATAACCAAGGGTCAAAACAACCAGACATTGAACAGTAACAACAATAACAAGGGTCAAAACAACCAGGGTCAAAACAACCAGACATTGAACAGTAACAACAATAACCAAGGGTCAAAACAACCAGACATTGAACAGTCAAAACAACAATAACCAAGGGTCAAAACAACCAGAACATTGAACAGTAACAACAATAACCAAGGGTCAAAACAACCAGACATTGAACAGTAACAATAACAAGGGTAACCAGACATTGAACAGTCAAAACAACCAGACATTGAACAGTAAACAATAACCAAGGGTCAAAACAACCAGACATTGAACAGTAACAATAACCAAGGGTCAAAACAACCATACATTGAACAGTAACAACAATAACCAAGGGTCAAAACAACCATACATTGAACAGTAACAACAATAACCAAGGGTCAAAACAACCAGACATTGAACAGTAACAACAATAACCAAGGGTCAAAAAACAACATTGAACAGACATTGAACCAGACATTGAACAGTAACAATAACCAAGGGTCAAAACAACCAGACATTGAACAGTAACAACAATAACCAAGGGTCAAAACAACCAGACATTGAACAGTAACAACAATAACCAAGGGTCAAAACAACCAGACATTGAACAGTAACAACATTGAAATAACCAAGGGTCAAAAGGGTCAAAACAACCAGACATTGAACAGTAACAATAACCAAGGGTCAATAACCAAGGGTCAAAAAACAACCAGACATTGAACAGTAACAATAACCAAGGGTCAAAACAACCAGACATTGAACAGTAACAATAACCAAGGGTCAAAACAACCATACATTGAACAGTAACAACAATAACCAAGGGTCAAAACAACCAGACATTGAACAGTAACAACAACCAAGGGTCAAAACAACCAGACATTGAACAATAACATTCAGTATACAGTAGAGGACATGTGCAGGTTGATTGGTCAGGAAATGCAGCTCCGTCTCAGGTTCTGCTGTGGTACAGTGGTTGCACAGCCTTTCCTCTACAGGGAGCCAGGTTCTGCTGTGGTACAGTGGTTGCACAGCCTTTCCTCTATAGGGAGCCAGGTTCTGCTGTGGTGCAGTGGTTGCACAGCCTTTCCTCTACAGGGAGCCAGGTTCTGCTGTGGTGCAGTGGTTGCACAGCCTTTCCTCTACAGGGAGCCAGGTTCTGCTGTGGTACAGTGGTTGCACAGCCTTTCCTCTACAGGGAGCCAGGTTCTGCTGTGGTACAGTGGTTGCACAGCCTTTCCTCTACAGGGAGCCAGGTTCTGCTGTGGTGCAGTGGTTGCACAGCCTTTCCTCTACAGGGAGCCAGGTTCTGCTGTGGTGCAGTGGTTGCACAGCCTTTCCTCTACAGGGAGCCAGGTTTTCCTGTGTCTACCCTTCTCAATGGCAAGGCTGTGCTCACTGAGCCTGTACTTTGGCAAATAGTTAGCCACGGTGTACTGTCGATTTAGGGCCAGATAGATCTCATGTGTGTTCCCAAATAACCTCTCTCCTCTCTCTCTCCTCTCCTCTCCTCTCTCTCTCTCTCCTCTCTCTCTCTCTCTCAATTCAATTCAATTCAAGGGGCTTTATTGGCATGGGAAACATGTGTTAACATTGCCAAAGCAAGTGAGGTAGATAATATACAAAAGTGAAATAAACTATATAAATTAACAGTAAACATTTAATAAACAGAAGTTTCAAAACAATAAAGACCTTTACAAATGTCATATTACGTATATGTGTTGTAATGATGTACAAACGGTAAATGCACAAAAACTTCCGACGCCGACAGAGATGGCCGCCTCGCTTCGCGTTCCTAGGAAACTATGCAGTTTTTTTATTTTTTTTACGTGTTATTTCTTACATTAGTACCCCAGGTCATCTTAGGTTTCATTACATACTGTCGAGAAGAACTACTGAATATAAGATCAGCGTCAACTCACCATTAGTACGACCAAGAATATGTTTTTCGCGACGCGGATCCTGTGTTCTGCCTTACAAACAGGACAACGGAGTGGATTCCATGCAGCGACCCAAAAAAACGACTCCGTAAAAGAGGGAAACGAGGTGGTCTTCTGGTCTCCGGAGACGGGCACATCGTGCACCACTCCCTAGCATTCTTCTCGCCAATGTCCAGTCTCTTGACAACAAGGTTGATGAAATCCGAGCAAGGGTAGCATTCCAGAGGGACATCAGAGACTGTAACGTTCTTTGCTTCACGGCAACATGGCTCACTGGAGAGACGCTATCGGAGGCGGTGCAGCCAACGGGTTTCTCCACGCATCGCGCCGACAGAAACAAACATCTTTCTGGTAAGAAGAGGGGCGGGGGCGTATGCCTTATGGCTAACGAGACATGGTGTGATGAAAGAAACATACAGGAACTCAAATCCTTCTGTTCACCTGATTTAGAATTCCTCACAATCAAATGTCGACCACATTATCTACCAAGAGAATTCTCTTCGATTATAATCACAGCCGTATATATCCCCCCCAAGCAGACACATCTATGGCTCTGAACGAACTTTATTTGACTCTTTGCAAACTGGTATCCATTTATCCGGAGGCTGCATTCATTGTAGCTGGGGATTTTAACAAGGCTAATCTGAAAACAAGACTCCTTAAATTTTATCAGCATATCGATTGCGCAACCAGGGGCGGAAAAACCTTGGATCATTGTTACTCTAACTTCCACGACACATATAAGGCCCTGCCCCGCCCTCCTTTCGGAAAAGCTGACCACGACTCCATTTTGTTGATCCCTGCCTACAGACAGAAACTAAAAAAAGAAGCTCCCACGCTGAGGTCTGTTCAACGCTGGTCCGACCAAGCTGACTCCACACTCCAAGACTGCTTCCATCACGTGGACTGGGAGATGTTTCGTATTGCGTCAGATAACAACATTGACGAATACGCTGATTCGGTGTGCGAGTTCATTAGAACGTGCGTTGAAGATGTCGTTCCCATAGCAACGATTAAAACATTCCCTAATCAGAAACCGTGGATTGATGGCATTCATGTGAAACTGAAAGCGCGAACCACTGCTTTTAATCAGGGCAAGGTGACTGGTAACATGACCGAATACAAACAGTGCAGCTATTCCCTCCGCAAGGCTATCAAACAAGCTACGGGCCAGTACAGAGACAAAGTAGAATCTCAGACACAAGAGGTATGTGGCAGGGTCTACAGTCAATCACGGACTACAAGAAGAAAACCAGCCCAGTCACGGACCAGGATGTCTTGCTCCCAGGCAGACTAAATAACTTTTTTGCCCGCTTTGAGGACAATACAGTGCCACTGACACGGCCTGCAACGAAAACATGCGGACTCTCCTTCACTGCAGCCGAGGTGAGTAAGACATTTAAACGTGTTAACCCTCGCAAGGCTGCAGGCCCAGACGGCATCCCCAGCCGCGCCCTTAGAGCATGCGCAGACCAGCTGGCCGGTGTGTTTACGGACATATTCAATCAATCCCTATACCAGTCTGCTGTTCCCACATGCTTCAAGAGGGCCACCATTGTTCCTGTTCCCAAGAAAGCTAAGGTAACTGAGCTAAATGACTACCGCCCCGTAGCACTCACTTCCGTCATCATGAAGTGCTTTGAGAGACTAGTCAAGGACCATATCACCTCCACCCTACCTGACACCCTAGACCCACTCCAATTTGCTTACCGCCCAAATAGGTCCACAGACGATACAATCTCAACCACACTGCACACTGCCCTAACCCATCTGGACAAGAGGAATACCTATGTGAGAATGCTGTTCATCGACTACAGCTCGGCATTCAACACCATAGTACCCTCCAAGCTCGTCATCAAGCTCGAGACCCTGGGTCTCGACCCCGCCCTGTGCAACTGGGTACTGGACTTCCTGACGGGCCGCCCCCAGGTGGTGAGGGTAGGCAACAACATCTCCACCCCGCTGATCCTCAACACTGGGGCCCCACAAGGGTGCGTTCTGAGCCCTCTCCTGTACTCCCTGTTCACCCACGACTGCGTGGCCACGCACGCCTCCAACTCAATCATCAAGTTTGCGGACGACACAACAGTGGTAGGCTTGATTACCAACAACGTCGAGACGGCCTACAGGGAGGAGGTGAGGGCCCTCGGAGTGTGGTGTCACGAAAATAACCTCACACTCAACGTCAACAAAACTAAGGAGATGATTGTGGACTTCAGGAAACAGCAGAGGGAACACCCCCCTATCCACATCGATGGAACAGTAGTGGAGAGGGTAGCAAGTTTTAAGTTCCTCGGCATACACATCACAGACAAACTGAATTGGTCCACTCACACAGACAGCATCGTGAAGAAGGCGCAGCAGCGCCTCTTCAACCTCAGGAGGCTGAAGAAATTCGGCTTGTCACCAAAAGCACTCACAAACTTCTACAGATGCACAATCGAGAGCATCCTGGCGGGTTGCATCACCGCCTGGTACGGCAACTGCTCCGCCCACAACCGTAAGGCTCTCCAGAGGGTAGTGAGGTCTGCACAACGCATCACCGGGGGCAAGCTACCTGCCCTCCAGGACACCTACACCACCCGATGTCACAGGAAGGCCATAAATACCATCAAGGACAACAACCACCCGAGCCACTGCCTGTTCACCCCGCTATCATCCAGAAGGCGAGGTCAGTACAGGTGCATCAAAGCTGGGACCGAGAGA